>NC_056726.1:1392841425-1393128925 GCF_019279795.1 Protopterus annectens
TGTGTGTGTTTGGTATGTTGTTTGTAATATTTGTGTGATTCGGAGCATATCTGAATTCCCAACATGGTTCCTACCATCAGTTGAGTAAGCCTTGTGATTATCCTTAGTGTCCTGTACAATTTGTATCTTCATAAGTTCATAGGTTCATACTAGGCTATCCACTCTAGGGCATTTGTAAGCCTAGCCAGAGTGTGTGTGTCTTTCACGCCTTGCTATGTGAATAGTATGGCCATTTATGATTTACTTTACTGTGCCTCTGTCTGGACGTGACACAGTGAAGACCCCCAGTGTACATCTACGATCATCCATCCACTTGGCAATATTCCTGTTGAGGGGTGTCAGTGAGGGGCTCTGCCTAACATGGAGTGGGATCCTGTTCCAGGGTGTGGGGAGCCTCTGGGTTATGTATCTGTCCCTCCAGCACATCCTATTTCATTATGTGTTGAGGTTGACATCTGTCACTCTCACAGCTCCAATGGCTTTGATTTTCCTGGGGTGGAGCATGTCCATTACTCCTGTGTTGGACATGGCCTTGTACAACAGACATACAATGCCTCTGTGTAGGCAGTATGTGACTGCATTCAGCTGGGGTGTCTACAGCCAGGCAGCATATGACATATATTTGAGACCCTTTATCCTCTTGGTGAGGTACCTTTAAGGTCTTTCTAACCGCTGCAGGTGTCAGGTAAGGTACATCTCATATGAGTCATTGTACTAGATTATGGGTCTGATAAGAGAACAGTACAGGGGCACAATGACCTCTGTTGATGTAGATGTGAATCCTTTCATGATACGGTGTCCAATATAGACAGTCTTCCTAGCCACATTGGCAATGTGAGTGTCACATAACAGGTTACTGTCCACTTGTGTCCCTAGGTCCCTGATTACTCCTTGCATACATAATGGTTTACCACCTATTTGGTAATTTGTGAGTACCTTGTTTGGTATTTGGTGGGACATTCATACTGTCCAGTGTCTTCAGGATGTCTGGGTGGGGTTCCTGTGTGTGAGAGTGTGGTCTGTAGCATGCTACAGACTGTACAGCAGTTTTGACTACAGTTAGGTGCACATGGGTGGTCTCCGCTGCTTCGTGCATTGTCAGTTACCTGGACGTATGGGTGTCTGTGCTGCATATGGATACGCCCCCCTCCTTTGATGTTTTGGTCCAGGTTTTGGGGCCATAACGCATGATATGAGGTATAACCTGGTAGTGCTGGTGTGCTGTCAGTAGGCTTGCAGCAGGTTTCTGTCACTGCACAGACTTCGATGTTCTCCATACTGGGAAGGGCCTCAGGAGCATGCATATTGCAGTTTACACATCTGGCATTGGTCAGCATTACCCTTATCTTTCTTACCACTTATGTTTTCTAGGGTGGTGGGTTAGTCTTTTCAGCCTTGCCTACGTACGGCTCTATGGAGGTGGCAAAGCCTTATCCAATATCCAGACACCCAGGGGTAACAGGTGCAAGCCATCCCTGGAACAGCAGCATGGCTTGTCATGCATGACATCTCAAGCAGACAGACATTAGATCCTCTTGGACTGACAGCTGTAATTGTGCCACCTGTTAAAGCTGATCATTCTGTGTTTGTACTGTGGCATCATTCTTGGTGAGGGTAGGATTCTGCAAACGGCCAGTGTCATACCGGCCTGGAGTACATACTCAGAGAGCTCATCCATGTCTCTTTTCATGTAGTCCAGGGAGGTACATCTCAGGTCATTCACACCAGCATGGACAATGACTGCATCATATTTCTACTTGCTTTGGGGTGACCTGCGTACTTGTGTTATGTGGCGTATTGTAGCAGCCTACAGGCAGCTTACTGTACCCTTTCCCTTGTTCAGTCTGGTGAGTGGGACAGCAGTGTGTCTGCTTATAGAGACACCTATTACAACTGTATCAGGCATGTTGTTTCTCCTTCTGGCCTGTGACTGTTTGGCACACGAGCTTTGTGTACTATGTGTTGCATGTGCTATGTTTGGAGGTTATGGTTGCTTGGGGGTCTGCTTTGGAGGCCTCTGTTGGTGTGGTGTGTTTGTAATTAGGGCCTCCGGGAATGTTTTTCTGTGTTTATGTGTTTGGTTTACAGTTGTGATAGGTCTATGTGGGACTGGGTTTGTGGTGTGTGTGGTTACCTTCTCCTCCTGACTAGTTTTGACAGTACTGAGTTGGGGAGCTCAGCCTCGGTTTGGATAAATGGTTGCATCTCTCACATATATTTGTATTTATTGGGGAGTTGAGGGTTGTCTGTGTACTTGGGGCAGGTGTAACATTGCCTCAGGATTCACAGATTCTACTTGTTGTAGCTGGCCTTAGTGGATTGTATGTGTGGACATATTTTATTACCATACTACTGATCAGTGATTACTTCCCTTTTTATGTTTGCTCTATCATGTAGTAGCTTCCTCATTCTCTTGCATGGTTTGGTAATGGCTGGAGTCCAGCATGCCAGATGCCTGCGTGTATGGCATTGTGTCTTGTTGTTATTTGTGATTGCATAATCCAAGCATTCCTGGCTGTGTTCATGGAATGCCTGTATAACAGGTTCTGCGGTGTGTCCCATATTTTGCACCTGCACAGGGCCTTTAATGGATTCCACATCAGTTTGGAGGGGTGCAACATATGCTTTACACATGTTTTTCACTGTGGTTTTCTGGCCAGGGACTGTGGTCAGGATGTGTATATCTGGTGTGATTTCTCTATGGTCTGGTCTTACCAGTGAGGGATACACTTCTCATCTTGCCATCCAGTACCCATGTTGCTGATTATCACATCCAGTATGCTTACCCCTCTTGTGGGAGTGGTACGTTGTTCCTGGGCATTTTGGTTTATGGATTCTAGGAACTTTTCTCCTACAGTGTTGGTGCTAGTATAATGCTCCCAGTGTATGTCTGGGTATTTTCAGTCAACCAATATAATGTGGTTTGGGGGCTTGATATATTCATGTATTCCAACATAGGCCAGGTGCAGTTCCTGGTGTTAGGATGGTAGTCTGTAGCAGGCTATATACTGGGAGGCGGTTTTAGCCACTGGTACTTGACCATGGCTAGTCCATGCTGCTTCTTGTTGTGGTACCAACATGGGGGTGTGGTTATCCTTGACAATTATTGCTAGTCACCCTCCTTTTGTAGCTTGTTCCATGTTTTGAGGCTGTACAGCACAGTATGAGGTGTAACCTGGTAGTGTTAGGGTGCTGATGTGAGCCTTGACCCAGTTTTCTGTTACAGGACAGATATCAACATTCTCCATACTGTGTGCGTTTACACTGCACGCATCTTGCTGTTTAGACTTCTGGCATTGTGTACCATTACATCTAGGTTCTTATCCCTTGTGGTACCTATGACGGTGGGTTTGTATTTTGGGACTTACCTATTCAGGGCACGCTGTGGGTACTGACAGCCTTTGCCAGTATCCATGAGGCCTGGACTGATAGGTGCACGCCACCCCTAGCAGGTGGTGCATCATGTCATGCTCAGCATGTCATCCCAGGCTGGAACACATTGGCTCCCCTTTGACTAACTGCATTACTTCAGCCAATTATTGCAATTGATCATCCCATCGTCATATTGTGGCTTCATGCTTGGTGAGGGTGGATGTTAGTCAGGGTCCTCAAGTGTGCATATAGTACATGGTGTTACATTACTTAACACATGGCATTCATGCCTCAGGTGGTGCTGCAGGGCTGCCTCTGCCGGATGCACATATTACACTCCCTGTACATGTTTGAGAGCAGGTCATGTCATTTTAGGCATCCCTGTTATTATTTGAGTGAGTCAGAGAGGGGTATCATTCCCAGGGTTCCTACTGAGCCAGTGTATGTGCTATGCGTTGCCTCTTTGCCAAGGCCAGGGCATACTGGGCATGCCTCCTTCTGTCTACTGGGGCAGGCTCAGGTTGTTCCTCCTCCGAGTCACGCTCTGCCTGTGATGGCCTTGGCAATGGTGGGGGGCTGTTTGGCTCGGCCCTATGCTGGTCCTGCTGCAGCTGTTTTCACAAGATCATATTATGTAGCATAGCACATACCATGACAATTTGGGTACATGTAGTTGGTGAGTACTGCAAGGCTCCACCAGCTGTGTCCAGACACCGGAACCATGACTTGAGCAGCCCAAACACACGCTCTATTACATTACGTGTTTGTGCGTGTGCCTCATTATGGCGTTCCTGTTCAGGTGTGTGTGCATTTCTGATGGGTGTCAGGATGGCTGAAAAAATCTTAGAGATTCCCTGTATCACCTTATCCCTCTCATGACACTTTTTGATAGCCTCTTCTGCAGGGGGAAAAAAACTAAGGGCAGGATTCACGAAGGCTTGCACGGAGTGTAAGAGACGTGTAACACTCCATGCAAGCCTCGCGATCCAGGAACAGCCCGAAACTCCGTGTAAGAGACCAGCTAAAACGTCTCTTACACGGACTGGGCGTGGATATGCTAAATACCTCACTTGCATCCGAAAGGCATGCAAATGAGGTAGAGTAGCGATCCACAAAACAGAAAGCAGCCCGTGTAAGAGCCGTTTTAGCTGCAGAAATGTACTCAGTTGACAACTGAGTACGTTTCTGCAAAAATCACAATTGAGCCATGTCAGCTCCAAATAAAGGGTGCATATGTGTCAGGCAGCATGCCAATGGCCAAATATGTGGCCATTTGCAAGGTACCTCGATGCAAATATTAAAAAAATATAATTTTTTTTTTCGGCGATTGCCGATGTTTAAACGCAGCGCAGCCCCGTACAAACGGGCTGCGCTGTATAAAACATAAAAATGAAGTTTATAAACCCACAAATGTGGGTTTTATGCAATACATGGAATTACAATGCAGGGACCAGCAGACCAAAAACAACATGGCCACCGTTTAGTGGTTGCTAAGGGGGGAAGCTGAGACATGTAACTAAGCATTAGTAGGCAATCTGATGTAAATGAGGGTTAGGATACTGAATCCCACTGTCACATAGCAAATGAGCACATTCTGAGTAGTGTAAGAGATACATAAGGGGGAGGAATAGAGTAGGAGATAGGTGACATCACAGGGGGGAATGGTAGAAAGAAATGCAGTTCATTGGAGGTCAGTGTTACATGACAGATGTCAGACACATATCATGGAAAGAGGAGTGCCACAAAATAAGCATGGGAAAGTCAAGAAATGGAAGGTGTACACTGTTACTTATACCAAAGTTTCTTGCTGGGCGTGCATGCGCACGTGTGCGCACCATGAAGCGTGGGTAGGACAGTGTGTGCGCGTGTAGGGCAGACTGAGTATGTGGGAGCGTGTTGGTAGACTTGTAAGACTGTTTGCGCTAGTATGCGCACGTGTAGGGCAGACTGAGCATGTGGGAGCCTGTTGGCAGAGGTGTAACACTGTTTGCGCTGGTGCGTGCGCGTTTTAACCCGAATAAGCAGATTCCGAACCGTGTAAGCATGTGTGCGCGTGTGTAAGTCACTGTGAGCGTGTTTTTGCTGGTATGCACGTTGCTCCCCCCTGAGGAAACATAAAGGAAAAAGGAAGCAACAGAATTAGTAGGAAGCTAGCAGGGAATACTGCTGAAGCTAGCAGGTGAAAACAATTAGAAGCAGGCAATTACACAGGCAGAATAGTAGCTCAGCCAAGCACTCAAAACTCTGCAAACAGCAGTGCAGGATGTATCTCTCAAGAGACACTGCAAGACAGGAGTAAGCTATTAGAAGTGAAAACTGAAAAAGCTGAACTCAGAGCAGAAATGCTAGGGGCTGCCATAGTTGTCATAATGAGACATAGGCGACTTGCTGAGGGTGGTGACAATGGAAATGCTGCCAGACAACCCACAGTGAGGAGACGGAGAAGAGTGTACAGGCCCAGGGTCACCTACCAGGGGTTACATGAGCTGGAGATAGTGGAGCGCTATAGAGTGGACAGAGACCTCCTGCAGCAAATTGTTGAGCTGTGCATGCCACGCTTCACACACAGAACCAACAGAGGGGAACCCATCCCAGTGGAAACCAAGGTATGTGTTGGCCTAAGAATACTAGCAACAGGTACCTTCCAGAGACCAACTGGTGATATGATGGGGATATCACAGGCATCAGCTTCCAGGGTACTGCACCAGTTCCTGGATGCCATGTCAGCACATGTCGGTGATCATGTATATTTCCCCAATGCCCGTGAGGTATTGGCCAGCAATATGCATCTCTTCCAGCAAATAGCGGAATACCCTGAGGTAGTGGGTGCAATAGACTGCATGCACATACGCATCAAAGCACCAGCCGGTGAGCGGGGTAGGGCCTACATTAACCGCAAGGGCTTCCCCTCCATCAACTGCCAGGTCATGTGTGATGCCCAGGGCATAATTATGAATGTGTGTGCTGGCTGCCCTGGGAGCTACCATGACTCCCATATCTGGCATTTGACGCAGCTGTACCAGACATTTGCCAATGGGGACATCCCACATGGACACCTAGTGGGGGATGCAGGTTATGCACTGGAGCCATGGCTGATGACACCCATCACACACACACCTGAACAGGAACGCCATAATGAGGCACACGCACAAACACGTAATGTAATAGAGCGTGTGTTTGGGCTGCTCAAGTCACGGTTCTGGTGTCTGGACACATCTGGTGGAGCCTTGCAGTACTCACCAACTACATGTACCCAAATTGTCATGGTATGTGCTATGCTACATAATATGATCCTGTGAAAACAGCTGCAGCAGGACCAGCATAGGGCCGGGCCAAACAGCCCCCACCTTTGCCAAGGCCATCACAGGCAGAGCGTGACTCGGAGGAGGAACAACCTGAGCCTGCCCCAGTAGGCAGAAGGAGGCGTGCCCAGTATGCCCTGGCCTTGGCAAAGAGGCAACGCATAGCACATACACTGGCTCAGTAGGAACCCTGGGAATGATACCCCTCTCTGATTCACTCATATAGTAACAGGGATGCCTAAAATGACATAACCTGCTCTCAAACATGTACAGGGAGTGTAGTATGTGCATCCAACAGAGGCAGCCCTGCAGCACCACCTGAGGCATGATTGCCATGTATTAAGCAATGTAACACCATCTAGTATATGCAAACATGAAGACCCAACCTAACATCTCACCCTCACCAAGCATGATGCCACACTATGAAGACAACAAGATCAAGTACAATAATTGGCTGAGGTATTGCTGTTAGCAAGGGGGAACACATGGCTGACAGCCTGGGCTGACATGCCGAGAAAGACATAATGCCCCACCTGCTAGGGATGGCAGGCACCCAGCACACCTGGCTGTGTAGATACTGGCAAAGGCTGCTGTCACCCCCACTGTGCCTGGAATAGGTAAGTCTGGAAACACAAACCCACCAACATATGTAGCACAAGGGATAATAACCTGGATGTAATGCTACCCAATGCCAGAAGTCTAACCTGCAAGGTGCATGCAGACCAAACCCACCACAGCATGGAGAATGGTAATATGTGTTCTGTAACAGAAACCTGGGCAAGGCCCAGAAGAACACCCTAATACTACCAGGTTATGCCACATACCATGCTCTACAGCTCCAAAACATGGAACACACGACAATAGGAGTGTGGCTACCAGTAATTATCAAGAATAACCACACCCCCAGGTTGGTACCACAGCAAGAAGCAGCATGGACTATCCACGGATGAGTAACACTGTCTCAAACTGTGTACCTGTTTGAAGTCTGCTATAGACCCCACACACAAACCCAGGTACCCCAGCCAGCCTTCCTGAAGACACGTCAGAGTATGAATGTCCCAACAAATACCAAACAAGGCACACACAAAGTATGACATAGGTGGCAATCCATTATGTATGGAAGAAGTAGTCATGGACCTAGGGACACAAGTGGATGGTAACCTGTCAGGTGACACACACATTGCCAAGGTGGCCAGGAAGACCTGCTATATTGCTAACCTTAATATGAAAGGATGCACATGTAGAGCTACAGAGGTCACTGTGCCCCCATACCCTTCCCTTATCAGGCCCATATGTGACAACTATGCCCCAGTCCGCATGTACCTTACCTTACACATGCAGCAGTCAGAAAGACCCCAAATGTACCCCACCAACAGGATAAAGGGTCCAAACATTGGACATCTGCAGCCTGGCCGAAGAAACCACAGCCCAATTCAGAAGCATACTGCACAGTCAGAGGTGATGTATGCCTGATGTACAAGGCCATGCCCAATCCAGAATGAATGGACATGCTCCACTGCAGAAACCCCAAATCCAGCATAGACACCACAGTGGGATATCTGAACCTCCACACATAGATTAATAGGATGTGCTGGAGGGACAGATCCATAACCCAGAGGCTCAGGACACTCTGGAACAGAATCGCAGTCCATGATAGGCTGAGCTCCACACACAAACTCAACAAGAGAAATCCGCTGAAGTGCATGGGAGATAGCAGGTGTACACTGGGGGCCATCCCTGTGTCACATCTAGGAAAGTAAACCCTACGTGGGCATGATATGCACATTGCAAGGGGTGTTGAGACCCACACACAGTCTGTCCGTGCTCAAACAAGGCCAGGGCAGATAGCCTAGTATGAACCTATGAACCTATGATGATACAAATTGTGCAGGACACAAAGGATTATTACACAGCTGTCCTACCTGATGGTAGGAAACATGGTGGTAATCCACAGATATGCTCTGCAGCACTCTAATATCACAAATAATACACCAAACCCACACACATTGCCAACATCCTACCTAACATATTCTTTGCAAACTCCCCACCAGCACCTAACTGCCAAATATCTACCCCAGGAGAGTGCTGGCCCCCTGACATTGCAGATGCTGAGGTAACAGCCAGCATCCACAAAGCACAGCACACAGCATCAATGGTACCAGATGGTGTCCTGGGTTGTGTCCAACAAGTACTGTAAGAAGAATGGAACAGCAAATAGCATTACTGTGCACTATCAGTCCTACCACAGGATATGTACCCAAAAAGCAGTGTACAGCAACAGTGGTCCCACACCACAAAGGGGGTGCCTGAGTGGATACTGCAAACTATCACCCCTCAACCCCGAATATCTAGGTTGGCAAAGTAATGTAGAGGATGATCATGGATCCCATGAATAACGATTTTGGGTACCTACAGACATTGGACCCTACCCAGTGTGGCTGTCATAGGGCAGATCCTGACCTGTACACATGTCTGACTCATGTGAAACATGCACCAAGCCCAGTGATGTGGGGAATGTCGATCACACAGCCTATCTGGACCTTGCTAAACCCTTCCATACAATACCCTAGTTGGCGGTACAGATAAGCCCACCAGCCTAACTATAAACCCCTATGCAAGTAGATGGGTTGCAAACCAGCTCAAGGACACAACTGACCTGGCAGACATGCTGTAGCCATGGCAGACTGCAAACCAGGTACAACTGGCATCCCACAAGGCATGGTCCTGGGAACCCTCTTGTATGCTATATATGTCACATAGGTACAGGCCAACATGGAAGGACTCTGTCTGAACAGGTTTGCAGAGGACAACAAACTGGCCACCATATCGGACCCTCCAGCTGACACAAGCAACCTACAAAAGGCACACATAGAAACACACAAGTGGTGCCACAACCATGTCAACAAGCTAAATGCAGAATAGGGTATTGTCAACCCCTGTGGAAACACAGTACATGGCCAGAAATTATCACATAGGTGTTAACCCAGTAAGATACATCAGGAGCAATAAGAGACCTGGGGACACAAGGTGACACATATCCTGCATGTGACAACCATGTGTCTGTTGTGGTTACAGAAACATACCATATACCCACCTAATCATGAAGGTAAGCACAGCTTGGTTAGGGTAGGTCAATGTGCCTCTCCAGTCATCCATCAGCAGCCTCACAATTGTGTACAATGGCCCTTCAGGGATGTACCGTAGCAGACACCTGCAGCAACTGGAATGACCACACAAATACCCCACCAGGAGGATTGCAGAGCTGTAACAGATGCCATGTGTCACCTGAGTAAAGTAACTGCAGCTCCACACAGTGTCATTCTGCCTGGCTGGAGGTGAACTGTGCCTGATGTATAGAGCCATGACCAACCTGGTATCAATGGACATTTGGCACCATGTAAACACTGAATGCTGGTGACCTATGCAGCTGACAGGCCTGAACCCCAGCACAGACATAAACAGGACATGCTGTACTGATTGGTCCACAACCCAGAAGCTCACTCCACTCATGACTAAATTCCCACTACAGGATATCCAGGGAGTCCCTCAGTGACTGTCATCCAGAGGAATCATGATGACTGGATGGGTGATGGCAGGTGTACCCTGGATATCACCTGTATGTCATGGGTAGACAGAGGCACAGCACACTAATCATGACATATGTCATGGCAAACACCAGTAAATGTGTGTGGAAGGAGAAACACTCTCTGACTAGCATTACAGATGGACTAGGGCACATGGCCATTGTTTGTCACTGTCCACACAAGTTGTGGAATACATTAAAAATATCGGACAATCATGTACTAAGCTGTCCATATCTGAACAAAATGCAACATGGTCATATCTGCACAACTGGCCCTCAACCAGTCTGGTGTGCTCACTATAAACATTACAAACAGTGATAGGACTGAAACCGATTATACTGTCCACCACAGTGAAAGTTTTGCACCAGTACACTATACAACAATACAACTGTTTGGTCAGCAGGAAAGGATGATGACAACTGTATGCAAACTATCCCATGGCGACCCTGCAGGCACAGCATAATGCCTGTTAGGTTCAGACACACAGCAGTTGGGCAGTAAGAACACAACCTGATGTCCAACACTCAACTGTACATGTGATATATAGATGGCGTCCACACACAAACAGAAATGTGGTGGTCCACAGATCCAAACATAAGGAAAGGTCACACTGGGCATGCTTGCACACTTAGGCCATGTCACAGTTCAGCAGGTGCACACACATATCTTGCATTTCTATGTGTTAACACAGGAATCTCCCACAATACAGACATCTGCCCAGTGCACACAGTGAAGTTACAACAGAGACATAAGTAAAGTACTGGATCCCACTCATATGCAAACATCTCCCACAGTACACACGTTGTTTATAGAGATAGGGAAGGCTATGGCAATAAAGACCCACAAACAGTATATGAGCAACAGATACGTGCATCTGACAGGTAAACATATGGCCATAGAGTGCAATACCTGACCGTTGTCCCTAGGGAATACAGAAGGCTATCCACAGTGTATTTGGCATCTGCCTCCACAGTACAGTAGGCCACTGTGCCTGTGCAAAGATAATGCATAGATATGCCCTCCCCCTTACTGATGGATAGTAACAGATGTACATACCTCTTCATCCATAATGATGACAGCACACTACACATATGTCAAGAGCAGACATTATACCCAGTAATGTGAATAGCGCACTCCGCTACTGCATCTCTAACAAGTGTCATAACATAGTCAGATAGGGGTTTGAATCCTGCAAGTGCCCAGTGTGTGTGTGACTGTGTATGGGGGAGTAGTGTGTGCAAGTCCATGTGTATGAGAAATGTCCCTTTTGGCAACTTTCACTACACAACACATGCTGCATATTCCACTGTCTAAACACTGATGATGTCAGCACCCTATAAGTACAGCAGGAGAAAGTAATCCCCCCAGTAATGCAAATAGCGTGCTCTGCTAATGCGTCTCTCACTAGTGTCATAGCATTGTTAGGTAGGGGTTTGAATCTTGCAAGTGCCCAGTGTGTGTGTGACTGTGTATAGAGGAATGCAAGTCCATGCGTATGAGAAATGTCCCTTTTGGCAACTTTCACTACACAACACATGCTGCATATTCCACTGTCTAAACACTGATGATGTCAGCACCCTATAAGTACAGCAGGAGAAAACAACCCCCCCCCAGTAATGCAAGTAGTGCGCTCTGCTAATGCGTCTTTCATTAGTGTCATAACATAATTAGGTAGGGGTTTGAATTCTGCAAGTGCCCAGTGTGTGTGTGACTGTGTATGGGGGAGTAGTGTGTGCAAGTCCATGTGTATGAAAAATGTCCCTTTTGGCAACTTTCACTGCACAACACATGCTGCATATTCCACTGTCTAAACACTGATGATGTCAGCACCCTATAAGTACAGCAGGAGAAAGCAATCCCCCCCCCCAATAATGCAAGTAGCGCGCTCTACTAATGCGTCTCTCACTGGTGTCATAACATAGTTAGGTAGGGGTTTGAATCCTGCAAGTGCCTAGTGTGTGTGTGTGACTGTGTATGGGGGAGTAGTGTATGCAAGTCCATGTGTATGAAAAATGTCCCTTTTGGCAACTTTCACTACACAACACATGCTGCATACTCCACTGTCTAAACACTGATGATGTCAGCACCCTATAAGTACAGCAGGAGAAAGCAATCCCCCCAGTAATGCAAATAGCGCACTCCGCTAATGCATCTCTCACTAGTGTCATAGCATAGTTAGGTAGGGGTTTGAATCCTGTAAGTGTCCAGTGTGTGTGTGACTGTGTATGGGGGAGTGCAAGCCCACGTGTATGAAAAATGTCCCTTTTGGCAACTTTCACTACACAACACATGCTGCATATTCCACGGTCTAAACACTGATGATGTCAGCACCCTATAAGTACAGCAGGATAAAGCAAACCTCCCCCCCCCAGTAATGCAAATAGCATGCTCTGCTAATGCATCTCTCACTAGTGTCATAACATAGTTAGGTAGGGGTTTGAATCCTGCAAGTGCCCAGTGTGTGTGTGACTATGTATGAAGGAGTAGTGTGTGCAAGTCCATGTGTATGAGAAATGTCCCTTTTGGCAACTTTCACTACACAACACATGCTACATATTCCACTGTCTAAACACTGATGATGTCAGCACCCTATAAGTACAGCAGGAGAAAGCGATCCCCCCAGTAATGCAAATAGCGTGCTCTGCTAATGCGACTCTCACAATTGATCTAACATAGTTAGGTAGGGGTTTGCATCCTACAAATGCCATGTGTAACTTTGTCACACAGTTTGTCCATGTGTGTGGGGTGTAGTTCCCAATATTGCACGACATACATTATATCAGTTATGTCAATGCACACATGATGTATGTGTGTGCCACCTACACATATGTACCTGTGAACTGCAAGAGGTCCCATGTCCAAAGCCTGCCTCATGTGAATACATGGAATATGCATCAGACAACTTTATGACTGGGGTGTTCTGTGCAGGGGCTGCATGTGGTATGTAACTATACAGTGTGGGTTGTAGATGGTGTCATCCCACCAGCGAGGGATACATGATTGGTCTGGAGCATATAGTCCACATGTTAGTGATGAACAGGTGCAGCATGTTGACACCACTTGTGGGAGTGGTAACAAGTTGTTCCATAGCAATGCAGGGAATGAATGATAAGACACCTTCAGATAGGGTCTTGCAGCTAGAATAATGCTCACACTGTATGCTTGGGTAGTTGCAGTACAACCATATAATGGTGTGTGTAGAGGCCGTCATATTCCCAGTGTTGTCAGGAAGGCCAAGTGGGTTTCCTGGGTATGGGAGTGTGGTGTGTGCCAGGCATGAACCTGAAGGCAGTCTAACCCACTGTGTGTTGCACATGGAGAGGCTCTGATGCTTTGTGCAGTGCCACCAACCTGGGGGTGTGTGTATCTGAGGTGCCTTTGGTTACATCCCCCCTGTTCTGTTGTGGTGCATGTGTAGGGGATGACAAGCATGGTATCAGGAATGACCTGGCACTGATGGTGTGCACCTGGGAGCCTTGTACCAGGAGTCTGTTACTGCACGGATATTGCTGTACCCCATGCTAAGGACAGTTTCCACTGCATGCATCTTGAGGTTTACACTGCTGCTGTTGAGTAGCATTGCTATTAGTGTCCCATCCCGTGTGCTACCTGTGTAGGTGGCTATGTAATGTCAGCCGTGCATACAAAGGCAGTATGTGTGTAGCAACAGCCCTGCCAATATACAACGGCCCATGGCTGACAGGTGCAAGCTGTCCCAAGCAAAGCAATGTGGCATGTCCAGCATGTAATCCCACACTGACAGGCATTGGATCCCCTTTGGATGTCACTGAAAGATACATTAAGTGCAGAAACCGATGATCCTGTCTACATATTGTGGCAGCATTCATGGTGAGGGTGAGATGCTACCCAAAGCCAGGGTCATACCAGCCTGTGCCACAACCTCAGAGAGCCCCTCCATGTCCCCTAACATGTAGTCCAGGGAGGTGCGTCAGAGGTCATACACAGTGGCACAGACAATGACTGAGTCATACTGCTACATGCCTTGGAGTGACTGCTTTGCTTGTGTTATGTGGTGGATCATAGTGCCCGACAGGCAGCTCAGCGTGACCGTCACCTTGTTCAGCCTGGGAGCAGGACCACCATGTACGTGTCAATAGAGGTACCTCATACAACCGTAGCAGGTTGTCTAGCCGTATGGCCTGACACTGTTTGGCAGACAGGCTTTGTGAGCTATGTGTCGCATGTGCTCTGCTCTGGCGTAATGTTTGCTTGTGTGTCTGCTTTGCAGGTGTCAGCTGCTCAGGCAGGATGCTATTCTGAGAGCCCAATAATGTACCTGTGTGTGCCTGTGTTTGGATTGTGGTCGTGGCAGGTCTATGGGAGACTGGTACTGTATTCACTGTAGTATCCCACTCCACCTGACAGGGAATGCCAGTGCTGTGTAAACAGAGCTTAGCCCCCAGTTTGGCTATGTGGTTGCATCTCTCACATGTGTTGTACATGTATGGGAAGGGGAGAGGGTTGTCTGTGTACATGAGGCAGCTGTAACATTGCCACATGACTCACAGATTCACCAACTGGACCTGAGAGTAGATCGACAGGTGACCTTTGCACATGCTACCATAGCATTATGACTCCCATACTAAGTAACAACACATAGGGTCAATGGGGAACAAGGTACTCAAGGTGACTATGTGAGGGTGTAGTGCTCCTGAATTGTTAGTGCTGGCATATATGACTGCTGTCTTGAGCAAATGTGAGGTACATCATATGCAATGTGTTACAGGCAAGCTACATGTAAGCAGGACAAACAGTGACATTCTGTCAAGTGACACATGGACATCAGTACAGTAAGCAACACAGATGTCACTAGGGATCCACAGAGGCACTGTATATCTGCACCACAGGTGGAATCAGTGTTTCAGGAACATAACAGGCAAACATGCATACAAACAAAGCTACAGTCAGCAGGCCTGTATGTAGACTATGCTACAACAAACAAGGTGTACGACTTCCAGTATGTAACAGTGCATATATGCAGGCACTCTAAGCCAGTACCCAGACATTCCCAGGTCAGATGGGCTGGGTCCAGCCACAACCCCCACAAGTGTATAGACCACGTACCTCCGTAATGTTGAATAACTGGCCTGATACCCAAGTGCTCATACTTGTAATAATACACATGTCAAATAACAGACACTGAGCCCTCACTCAGCAGTTCCAGATGTAGTATGATGTATGGTACCTGTCCTTGCACCACAGTATCCTTGACATCTATGGACACTCTCCCTCCTGTCATAGTTAGTTCTGTGTTTTGGTGCTGTTATGCATGGTATGAGGTGTGACCTTGTAGTGCTAGTGTGCTCTTGTGAGCCCTGAACCTGCTGTGTAGTACTGCACAGATATCAACATCCTGAAACATCTGCATTGCAGAGTCGTGTGTGGACAGCATGCAACTTGCAGTTGACATGGCCATCATTGAGTATCAATATGTACATTGTTGTATCCCCTGTGCTACCTATGTAGGTGGCCATCCCTTCACAGCCTCACCACCAGTATGCAAAGATGTGCAGACAGAACACTGTGGTAATTAGTATGGGTGTACAAAACAATACAATGACATTCATACTGTAACTGCATCAGGCATGCTGGTATATACCCACAATGCTATAATTACACTGTACTGTTGTCAACATCATACTATTACAATACGTCTATGTAGTCACCCTGTGCATCAGCACCATGTTAACCTGTTCCTGCACCGATCTTACAGATTGCAGGAGGTGGCACAGTTTCATCATATGCACAGGGTGTGTACCTGGTATGCCTGAGTCTACCACTGAAACAACCAATTGACATGTCTGTGTGTGTGTGTTGGTGAGGGACAGCAGTACAAGATGGGGCAATGTTGATGCAGTGTGTGCGTGTATGCGGTAGCCCTAGGTGTTATCACTTTGCATGTGTGTATGAATGCACACAGTCCCACCTCATGGCTGCCATATACAGGTGTTTGTGTACAGCTGCAGACTGTACCTGCCAGGACATACAGATCACTGTCTGTGGCCACAGACACGGCACCTGTGCTTGGCAGGGGTGCTACGGACCGTATCAGGTACCAATCCAGACTGGGCACTGTCATCAGAAGCAGGTGTTCATTGACTGGAGACAGGTCCCTGTTGGGACTGTCCAGCACCACGTGCACGTGGCCTCCTGGGGCGGTCCGATGACAGCACAGACCCAGCATTGCTGGGGCTGCTGGCACTATGTGAGCGGCCACGGCCCTGTTGTCATCCGCGACGGCTGCCAGCTGCTGCTGTTGCTGGCATACGGCCACGTCGATGCCTCAACCGTCCACCATTGCCCTGGCTCATGGACATATAGTTGTGGAACAGATCTAATGTGTCCCCCCAATGTCTGTCAATGACCTCGGTGAAGATGCGGATGGCAACCGCAACATCACGCATACTGTCACTCATGGCTGTGCGACATGCTCTCAGCTCCCTCAGACCCTGTCTGGTGTACCGTTCCATACGTGACTGTGCCTGCATTACAGCCCGAAACATAGCTGGGGTTGAAAGACCTCTGTGGGCACGTCTGACAGGGGCGGTACACCCACGGATGCCCCCACAAGAACCCATGGACGTCTGCCTGTGCGGTACCGTGTCAGGGCCCTGGCCATGGCTGCAGTGTGGGGATGCATGTGCCACCAGTACCACATTACCCTGGTCAATGCCCACTGTATCCTGTCAATCACCTAGGGACATTGGTGACAAAGGATGTATTGGCAGGATGACTGTGCGCATTGATGGGGTCGACAGCTGTGTAATGTCAATTGGCTGACCAATGACGGACCCTGGCACACCTACCTGTGCCATTACACAGGTATCATCATCACTATCCACAGCAGCTGATTCAGGTTCCCTGCTGCATGACACCAGGGCAGCACCAGAACCTGTGGGAGTAAGACAGGAAACACAGTTTACAATTTGTACACAATGCCACCACTGATGCACACATGCACACATGCACACATGCACACATGCACACATGGGCACATGGGCACATGGGCACATGCACACATGCACACATGCACACATGCGCACATGGGCACATGCACACATGGGCACATGGGCACATGCACACATGCACACATGCACACATGGGTACATGGGCACATGCACACATGCACATGCGCACATGCACACATGCACACACCTCGGTATATGAGATATCAACCCACAGACACAAACACACCTGCAATCAAACACATAGCACTACTGCTTCAGCCTATTATTACTATTAGTATACAGAGTAGTGAAGGTAATGGTATTACACACTCACCAGCATGGATAGGCTGCCTTGCTGTTACACCAGAGGGACCTGCGGAAAAGAGACATTTATCGTCAGTGGGCATAACTGTGCCATTGATACTGTGGGCATGTTACAGTTCAGTAGTGCAACAGTTAGCTTCCACAGGTGTACTGCAGATAATGAGCTTATCACTAATGCACAATAATTACCAAGATAACAGCTACAAATCAAGGACACACCCCACACATGCATAACCTAACAGTGTACAGAATGGTCACTATACACATGGCATGTTACCTGCACGCTCTGTGTCCTGCTGCTGTGTGGCTCCAGCCTCCATCATTACACATGTATGCTGTTGTTGTTGCTGCTGTGCTGGAGCCACAACACTCAGGACTAGTCCCTCCAGTCTGGTGAGGTGGGAATGTCTAGCCACTTCACCACCTGTGGCAAGCTGCTGCCTGTGGATATCCGATGCACGCTGATGGACATTTCTAATTAAATCACTGCAGTGATGGCGTACCTGCTCATATGTCCGGTTATGTGTGCCTATGTCATTTACCCGACGGACCAGGTCTTGCCACAGTGCAGCCCTCTCCTGCTGGTTCGGGATGGTGTGGGAAAAGAGTACAGCGAAATCCCGCACCAGGCTCTGGTGTAGCTCCTCCTCTTCTGCAGCGGAGTACACTGGGTTCCGCTGGTGAACCATGTCCCTGAAAAGGAGAAGGGAAATATGTCAGCAATATCCATCAGCAGACTATAGCACACATAATACACATTATACTTGACTGCAGTGATATAACTTAGGCACCATATATAGCATCTGTCTGTCTATTGGGGGATACACATGTACATGACCAGATATCAGTGCTCATCTGACAACTGTGCAACAGTACCTGGCACACTCCATACAACAGACTAGTATACTGCAGCAGTCAACAAACTGTTTCAGGTACAATACACAACCTCACACTGGGGGTTTGAATCAAGGTACTGTATGGGGAACATTATCAGCCCATGCACTGCACACAATGCACGTTACATATTTCACTGGTACTGCACACTACTCTTACTTGCCATAACCCTACCTGCACCACAGTGACATACAGGGTAACACAGCACAACATATGGCAATGTAGTATGTGTTGATTGTAATACCCCACACACCTGTCTCTGGCCTCACACCAAGGACACACACTACCATGACAGACAGACAGTCATGGTGAGCAATCACACCAATACACAACATGCACCCAGTCACTGGCACACTCATTCCACCTAACATATTCCGTTTGCAATGTGTTAATGGGTGTGCATTGCATCCTAGGTAGGTAGTGTGCTTTTGGCCCTGGGCCTACAGCAGCATACTGTTATGCTACCCTGCCCCTTGTGACACATGTGTTATGATCGTACCTGCTCCTTACAAACAGTTACACAGGGTGACTCATATGGCATATTACCTATCAGCATAACATTCAGCAGGGGTATGTCTGACATCTACTCATGGGGAGGCTTGCTTCTTAATTCTGTGTGGTCTACTACAGGGTATGTCATATCTGTGGGTAGGGTCCGCACAGCCACCATGTGCTCTATACTGCAGTGACAAGGACGACAGATGTAGGTAATTTGTGTTGTGGATGTTGGAGGTGTTACCATGGTTGGGAGACAACTGTCATGGGTGTGACCGAACTATGTATATTCAGCAGTGGTAACCTCTATGTAGGTAGTCTGTGTGTGCTCTGTGGTGTTTGAGTGCATTGACACAGTTACTTGCATATGTCTGTGTCCTTCACCATATCTGTAGCTGTCATGGGAGGTACATACCGTGTAGGACATTGTGGGGTGTGGAGGGGTACAGTGACCTACATGTCCATAGCTGACACATTCCATGTACAGGTATTACAGGACTAGGGTGCCACTGTGT
The DNA here is from genome assembly GCF_019279795.1 of Protopterus annectens. Taxonomy (NCBI): domain Eukaryota; kingdom Metazoa; phylum Chordata; order Ceratodontiformes; family Protopteridae; genus Protopterus; species Protopterus annectens. The sequence goes on from NC_056726.1 coordinate 1,392,860,880, forward strand.
GTATTGATGTGGAGCCTATTGTACACTTGTTGACCCTGTTCCCCCCTGACACATGCAGTGGTGGGCAGGCATGTACATATGTGGTGGTTACTGGTGTCAGTGTTTTTGAATGGGGTATGGTACTCCAGTATCCACACTGGTGTTCACTCCATGCCTGTGACACCAGGCACCTGTAGCAAGACATCTGCACACATGTGCCTCACACAGTCTATATATGTATATATATATATATGTATATATATATATGTATTGATATATTTATATCTGTATATGGATATATATCTGTTTGTATATATGTATATATCATTTGTATATCTAGATGTAGATATATACATATAGATGTGGTGAGAGAGGGGGAGAGAGTGAGAGAGAGACACAGGGTGTGTGTGAGTGTGAGGGGGTGGGACAGAGAGTGAGAGATAGTCATATACAGACATATCTGTTGTCAGTCAGATCTATCTGTATATGTGTAAGTCTCTACAGATATCTATATATGTATGTGTGTATTACATATATCTGTACATACATATTCTACCAATCTCGATGTCTGTGCAGTACGTGAGAACCTGGTTCAAGGCTCCTGAGAGCACATCAGCGGTACCAGGCTATACCCCGTATCATGCATTTTGGCCCCAGAACTTGGGACAAACCGAAAAGGGAGGGGGGGTGTCCATATTCATGGAGGACACACACATCTCCAGGTTAGTGGCAACACATGAAGCATCACAGACCATCCAGGTGCAGATAACCATAGGCAAACCTGCTATACAACTGGTAGCATGTTACAGACCACCCTACCGATCTCAGGGACCACAGTCGGCCTTCCTGTAGACATTGGAGGATATGAATGTCCCACCACACACCATCATATTGGGATAGTGCGACTACCCTAACATACACTGGGTGCATTATTCTACCCCAAACACCCTAGCCCAAAGGTTCCCGGTATTCACTATGTCAAATGCAATGGAACAGCTAGTCACCTCTCCCACAACAGGAGATAATATACTAGACCTGATCATCACAAACATGGGGACAATGTGCTACACACTGGAAGTATACCCCTCACTAGTCACATCTGACCACAGACTAATCACCCTGGATATACATATCCCACCTCCCCCACAACACAACAGACTACAGTGGGAAACCTCTCACATGCTGACTTTACACATCTTATAACTGAGTTGGTATCCTTAATGCCCACTGGGCCAGTGTAATCCACTTCCCACAATGCAGACACCCTCACATATGCTTCTACAGACATCTACAAGAATGCATGGATCATGCATTCACAAATGGAACCATGACCCTCTCCACCAAGGGCAGGCATCTTGTCTGGTGTACCCCAGCATTGAACAACTTGTATAACAACAGATGGTAGCTACTGCACAGCAGAACATACTTCCATAGAGCTACGGCATCTCTCATCAGCAGTGGTAGAAAGATAGGTTTTGTCATACAAACATGCAAGGCCAACAATGAGAGGGACATCGCTATGGTCACTACAGATAACCACAAGGCCTTCCTCTGCTATGTTACACACCTGGGTGGGAACCCTCAGTTGTGTTCACAGTTAGTTCACAGTGACATACGCTACACTGAACACACAGATAATGCCAACAGTCTGGCAGACAGGTTCAGTGCAGGTTTCTACACTCCCTCACCCACACATGTGGAATTACTTATCCCAGCTGACTGTAACCTCCCTGTCATCTCAGATGTCCAGCTGGGAACCACGCTCAGCGGAGCTGTAAACACAGCAGCAATGGGACCCAACGGTATTGCAGGTTGCATGCTACGTGAACTGCAAGAGGAGCTACACATGCACATTACATGCTATTCAGCCATAGCCTTACTACAGCATATGTACCTGGACACTGGCATACAGCAACAGTAGTCCCACTCCACACAGGAGGCACCTCTACAGACCCTGGTAACTACCGCCCCATAAGCTTAACTAACCTGGTCTGCAACACTATGGAAAGGATCATGATGGTACCCATACACAGAGACATTGGGGACTTAGACACTTGATCCCACCCGGTTTGGCTTTGTAGAGGGCAGATCCTGCCTTATGAACCTGGTTGACCTTTTCAAATCAGTCACTATAGCCATTGCTGAGGGCATAGCGGTCCATACATCCTACCTGGACTTGCCTACAGCATTCGACACAATACCGCACTCTGACATCATAGACATGATCAACAGCTAACATGTAAATCCATATGTCACATGATGGGATGCAAACCAGCTAACGGATAGAAACCCTATAGTCAACCTCACTGGTGCCATGTCAGACTCAGAGCCAGTCACATGTGGTGTCCCACAGGGCTCTGTCCTGGGACTACTCATGTTCGGCATATCATTCTCAGATGTGGAAGCAGACATGGGAGGGTAGTGGCTGACAATGTTCAAAGATGACTGCATACTAGGCGCCATAGGCAATACACCTGCTGACACATACATCCTACTGACAGGCCTCACGGACACCAACAACTGGTGGCGGAGTCATGGCCTGACACTGCATGCCCCGTAATGTATACTCATACCCTTTTGGACGGACAAGGCACCTACATATTATCACATAGACAATAACCCCCTGAGTACAGACAAAGTAATCAGAGACCTAGTGACACTGTGCAATGCTGACCTCTCATTTGACACCCACATTGCCGAAGTGGTTGGATGGACTTCCTACCTTGCCCACCTTATCATGAAGGGATTCACATCCACATCAAAAGGGGTCATTGTACCCTTATACTCCTCCCTTATCAGGCCCATGACTGTGTACTATGCCCCATTTGGTATGTACCTCACCTGGCACTTGCAACAGCTAGGGGGACCCCATGAGTACATCACCAGGTGGATCAAGGGTCTGCAACAACTGTCATATGCTGCCAGACTAACGTAACTCATGCTCTATTCCATAGCATACTGCCTACGTAGGGGTGATCTGTGCCTGATGTAGTAGGCCATGTCCAATCTGGTAGTGATGGACATGTTCCACCTCATACAATCCAAATCCATCAGACACACGACAGCTACGGATTTAAACCTCAGCACACATATGAATACGACATACTGTAGGGACAGATCCATCACTAAGAGGCTTCCCATACTGTGGAACAGGATCCCAGTTCATGTTAGGCAGAGACCCTCACTGACACTCTTCATGTGCATTCTTGACAAGTGGATGGGAGATCATAGGTTTACAGCAGGGGTCTTCTCTGTGTCACTACTAGACAGAGGCACAGTACACTAATGCTATTATGTAGGGGGGTCTTCACTCTGTCACTATTATACAGAGGCGCAGGTTTCTAAATCTATTCTATACACTGTCTGCAGATAGCCTAGTACTAAACTATGCCACTGTGAAACTATATCTGTCTATGTATTTCTACATCCCTCTCTATCTATGTATACACATATGCATATTATATATATATATATATATATATATATATATATATACATACATATCTCAATATACATACGTATACACATTTTTATATATATATATATATATATATATATATATATATATATATATATATATATATACTCCTTTTTAGGTCCACACCCATTACTGTACCACCTACTTGTACATTGCACTACAACCTACATTGCTATGTGCACATAGCTACCTTCACATACATATGTATGTAGAGCCTTCAGTGACAGTTTCAGTATGTCCCCGGCCCTATGCACATCTTCATATACATAGATACAGACCAATAACACATCCGGAGGGTTCACAGTATGTAGAGTATTATAGTAGTACTTTACATTACCTGTGTTTGTTGCAGCTGTTTGTGTAGGCTTGCAGTTGCTTGGCCTGCTGTCTGCCTCTTTGCCTTGATGTTTCCGGTTTGTTATTTCTTTCTCTTTCTTTCTTTCTTTCTTTCTTTCTTTCTTTCTTTCTTTCTTTCTTTCTTTTTTTTTTTTTTTTGTTTTCTCTCTCTCTCTCTCCCTCTCTCTCTCTACCTCCAGCAGGTGCAATGACAGTATTGCATGTGTGGACTGGGAGTACAGGATGCTTTTGTAGGTATCTGCACATGTCCATGTGATGGCCTCTGCACCAATTGTTAGCCAGCATTTACTAATTGCATGCAGCCTGTTGTGTAGTGATTGCAGTTCTCACTGTGATTACAGGCATGTGCTATAAAAAGGTCTGTTAGGTAGGCGTAGCCCTTTCAGATTATCAGAGTGGGGACCATGCTGGTTTGCTGTGGACACTGTTCTATGAGTGTAAGGGTTGGTATGTCTCTCATATTTCAGGCTGTGTTGTAGACACTGCAATGCATGTTGTTCTATAAGCTACTGTTAGTACATTTGGCAGGGTGTCAGTGGGGCACAGTTGACATTTGTTTTCACATCAGGGACATCCCTGTAACTCAGTCACAGTTGCTATGTCTGAACTCTTAACTATTCAACTATGGCTGTGTTTATCCTGCTCTGAGTATGTGAGTGGCTTGCCAGATGCTACTGTGACATTATTACCTAGTAGCTACCAACTAGCATGACTGTTTCTCAGCACACAGTACTATTTTACAAATCCACTAGATTTGACAGTAAATATACATGACATGCTTTGTGTATTAGACTTGTATATTCCCTTTAAATTAATTCCTACTATTTTATGATATATTTCTTTCAGCACAATGTTCTTGTATAGCACTCATGGCTTAGTGGTAAGTCATGCAGACTAGTGTTTCCAAGGTCCTGGGTTCGAGACTGAGGGAGGTATTTTATTTTGTTGCTGAGAAAACTACAGGCCTTGTCATTCAGAGTGACTAAGGCACTTTTAAGCAGTTGTAAGCAGGTTAGCACTGGTTTGCGCAGAGGTCACGTATGCGCACTGCCGCTTAGCTTCGTGCACACCCGCTTACTACTGCTTAAAAGTGCTTACTCTCGCGCACACCTGTGCTATTTTCTTTGAAAGAAAAGAAAATGGGGAGATAGGAAAGTGGTGAAAAAGGAGTCACAAAGAGGGTAGGACAGTAGGGAAAACAAGCTCGGGTTTTGCAGGAGGGATGTAGGTAAGGCCCATAGCTGCCCATTTCTTCGTCAGCAACAGCTGTGCATATGTTTGTAATTTGGTGTCAGGTACAGGAAGTCGGTATAGCTGGGGAGGTAGGTTGGGTAGGTTAACAGACAAGACAAACAAGACGCATACAGGGGCGGTGTATGACACATGTGGGGGGGTTACACAATTGACGGGGATGGATATTTGGATATCTCGAGCCCATGAGCCCACAGATGGCAACAGTGGAACTGAGATCCCCACCCATGGGCAGTTGCCACTGTGCTTTCACTGCCCAGGACGGGGCTGTGCTGGGGGCTGTGTAGGCCGGGCAGCAGGCATGCCCGTGAGTTGTGCCACCCATGCCTCAAGCTGGCATAGGGGCCCAAGCACAGTGTGCCAGATCTCCCTACGCACCACAGTCCGGACACTACGGAGGGTGAGTGGATGTTCTCCTCCGGCCACGCTTGCAGAGGGGGGACGAGCCCTATCCCCTGCAGTGCTTCCACCTGCTGGTGGCACAGGACCACCGGAGGAGGGTCCGGCCTGGGCACTACTGCCAGGTGCACTCGCCAGCTGAGGTGGGACAGGTGGGTCTGCTGGAACCCGCCTTCCCTGTCGTCCTATGTTTTGCATTATGTTATGACAGTTTGGGTTAGTAACATACAATACCATTCACAATTAGTTGTAACAGCATGCATTAGTATTCCCATTAACCAAACACCCATAAATTCAAGCCATTGAACAGCAAGCATAACACATGCATAATTTGAACAGCAATACACAATCCAACAACATGCAGGGTTGATTGATGGCAACAGGCCATCAGGTTTGGATGTATGAACAGGGCAGATGCATCAACGTACATGCAAATATGTATGAACCAACAGGACAAATGTCCAGGGGTGTTAATTGTGATTGCACATACCAATTTCACGTGGAATGGATTATTTGTGGTTATAGGGTAGGGTAAAGAAATATTTAATTAACAACTTCAAATACCAATACATATGCTGTACATTTCTACTAGCTGCAGATATATACACACTACAGGTCTGCCTACAGTTTCCTATGTGATAACTACTTCAGGTTGGTGATAGGAATGTTACTGCTACATCAATATACATTTCATTTTTATTCATACACATTCATATCTGGCTCTGTTCAGCTACATCATCCTGCTACATTTGCTTTATATAGCTATAGACAACTGTGGATATTTGGTATTTTAGACAACCATACTATCTGCATATTGCAGACTGAGAGCAACATATCCAAATTTTGGAACACACATTCCAGCTGCAGAACTGTTTTCAACACATGTTGCTGTTTGGTTCTGCCTGTCACATTCATTTCATTCTGTACTGACTGCAGTATACTTTATTCAGGAGTTATTACTACTTTACTGGTGGATTCATACCTCTTTCTCACACTCTCTCACTTGTTTTATTTTTACAATTCAGGATGGTACTTAATTCTAGGCTTTATTGACATGTTTTACCTGTAGTTATAACAATCCTTTCCAACAGTCTCACTTATGTCATGTTTCTGAATTTCAACAGGGATATATTTCACACATGTGTTTTACTCTGCTTCTGCATCTGTACTTTTCAGCCTGCTGCAGGTTATGTACTATTATATTACAGGTGGGACATCTTTATTTCAGACTTGTTTCATTTTTATGTTTGGATTACAGGCTGCATCACACTTTTGTAATCAAGCAATACTTGCACACCCTCTTACACTGTTACTTGCACATTTTATTAATTAGTGACTACACTGCACTCTTTTGCTAACTGTCATATTTATATATTTATTTACAGTTACAGGGAGTGAATTACTGACCTGCCTGGTGGCGCAACCGCACCAGCCTATCACCATAGGCTCGACGGTTCACAGAATGGACACCTGCAGCTGTAATATAAATACAGTAATATTGGAATACACATCTCCATAATATCAGCTAGGTTAATTTCTTACATAAATAATTACATGTAACTTACTCAGTAGTGGGGCGTTGGGCATTTGCCGGGCCTCCTGGATCCAACGGTTCAGTTGGTCCTGCTTCCATCTCTTCAGGTCCGCATGGTGGTGACGGACCTGCTCACCAGTCCTTGGTATTCCTGTGGCACTGGTGAGATCATGTGCCAACCGGTCCCACGCCTCAACCCTATATGCTCCCCACAGGACCTGGCCCTGCATGAGTTGGGCCTCATGATTATGGATGAGGAGCCAAACCATATATTTGGACTCCTCAATGCCCCACCTCTGTGCTCGGAAGCAACTACCCTCTCCTACACCTGACATCCTGGCTGCAAGTCGGTTCTACAATCGGTTATGCTGTGTATTCCCGCCTATGGGGCTTATATATGCCGTTTTTCCCGCACTTATCTGTGATTGGCCATTTTGGAATTGTATCAGCTTCACAAAACCTGCTTTGTCATGCTCCTCTTTCTATTCATTCCTATATATATGCTATTACTGCATTTCTAAGTGCAACTGTTATGGCTTAGTGGTTCAGTACTTTGACTATGGTGCATGGTATCCTGGGTTCGAACGTGGCCATTGCTTTTTATATTTTATGACTGTCTACACAGGCTAGGAGGTGTGTCTGTGTAAAGGCAGTTTTGATACAGCTTGCTCAATGTTGCCCGTTGGTTAGCTTGTTGGCGCGGTGCGCAGCTCCGCGCAAATGGATCACGCTGGCTTACACGCTGTTTGGCTGTCAGCACGCATATTATGCTCAGCTCAGCTACGGGCACACAGTTTCAGCGTGTTAAAATGCTGCTCAACCCCGGGCACTCATTTTACACCTATTAAACCACTGCTCACCTACGGGCACTCATTTTACACCTGTTGTAACACTGCTCATCTACGGGCACTCATTTTAAACCTGTTAAAACACTGCTCACCTACAGGCAGATATACTCAACTTGTTAGACTGTAGCTCAGCTATAGGCACATCTGACATTTTTTTTTTTTTTATCTCACATTTCTTCAAAATACATGGCCCATTTCATTAGATTTTACATAAAATATAATTTTATATGTGTACATATATGTCAGGGACTTGTTTCGTGCTTATTTCACTAAAAACAAACATTGATGTTGTGGGGGCTCGAACCATGACTGCCTCCTCTTCAGCCAACGTCTCTACTGCTACGCTATTGCTTCTTGGCTTACTTTGCATATTTAGTTCTTATATGCTTTTCCACTGACTGCTAACTGTGGCTAAGCACCGGGCACGCCCGCGCAAATGAGCGCACTCACGGGCAAACATCTTTACAACTTATAAAAAAATATATAAGATGTTCATTTATACATTTTATGTCCATAGTCTGTGGGGGCATGTGTTGTGTTGTGTTTATTCACATTTCCACGGACTCTGTCATGGGCGTTTACTTTTGGGACTTTTACTCTTCTGGGGGCGTGTCCGTTTGCAGGGCTCGCCCTACGGACACGCCCCCTACTGTCTTCCACGGACTGTGTTAGCCTTAGGTGTGATTCAGCATGCTCTCATGCATATGCATGATATGCTAACGTCACACCATTTAACTGTAGCTTCCGTGTAAGCCTTGTAACTCTTACACGGAGGCTTCGTGAATCCTGCCCATTATCTTGTTTTATCTTATTATTATTCCACAATTTTTTAACTGACTTATTACATCTATCGTTACCTATTATTAACTTATTAATTGATTCAAGAATAGACTGCATAGTGTAGCCCCTATGTAAAAATGTATATATTAAACTATTAACTTGTTTTTCCAGATCTAAACTATGATTACATAATCTGGATAATCTAACCATTTCTCCATACGGTAAATATTTAATTGTGTGTGGGGGATGGCAACTAGTGCCAAACAAATATTGGTTACCATCAGTAAATTTCTGATGAACCGTAGTAAAAATATGCCCATCTTCTTTACCTATCAAAGTAATATCTAAAAAAATTAACTTTTACACCAACCTGTAAACCATCAAATTTAATATTATATCTGTTACAGTTTAGATCAGAAACAAAATTCAGTACTAAATCATCACCCCCTTTACATAAAAACATCAAATCGTCTATGTAACGGAAATAACACAGCACATGATTTTGTACAAAACTATTCCTATAAATATATTGTAGTTCAAACTTAGCCATAAAAAGATTAGCATACATGGGGGCAAAAGGTGCCCCCATGGCAGTACCTTTCAATTGATGATAAATAATTTCATTAAAACTAAAGAAATTATTAGATAGACATAAACTAGTGAGATCTAGAATATAGTGGGAAATTGGACTATCGCACAAAAAATGGTGTAATGCCTGCATACCATCCGCATGTTTAATATTTGTGTATAAGCTTACAACATCTAAGCTTACCCAAAACATGTCATGTGTCCAGGATACACCTGAGATCTTATCTATAAAATCAAAAGAATTCTTAATATAAGAATCAAGTTTTTTTACATAGGGTAATAAATATCTATGTATCACTTCCCCAACATTTTGTAAAAAAGAATTAGTAGCTGCCACAATAGGACGACCCGGGGGGTTATGTAAATTCTTGTGCACTTTAGGAAGGCAATAAAAAGTAGCCAATTGACTATTATCTGTACATAATTTAGTTTCTAAGTCTTTTTTACAAAAATAACCTAAACGTACACCCTTTTCAACCAAAGCAGTGAATGGTGTCATAGCATGTACATAATCCCTGTATTCACAAATCTGATACGTAGACACATCATTAAGATGTTGCATACACATATGATAATATTGAGTATAATGAAGTAGTACAATTTTATTACCTTTATCTGAAGGTTTGATAATTAGATCATTTCTATTCATCAATTTTTTCAGAGCAAACCATTCTTTTTTGTCATATTGTAGGAACACACACTAATATCATAAGTATTCACTAATTCTTGAAGTGAAAAATACAACATTTCAGAGAATTGTATAATAGTAGTGTTAGTATAGCATAGTGGAGGTATAAATTTACTTCGTCTCTGAATTCCTTCAGTATTTAAAGGAATATAAGCATTAAATGTTGTTAAAACATCATCATCATCTGAAATACAGGAAAAAAAGCTGTCATCACTTATATCACTACCTGAACTGTATTTATCATCATTTCGAATACATTTATCGCCATGATTAAAATAATATTTTAAATGCAACTTCCTAATAAATCTGAAAACTTCCTGTTTGACAACATGATTTCTAGGAATAACAGATGGCACAAATTTTAAACCTAACTGCAAAACAGATATTTCCTCTTCCGATAAAGTAAGTCGAGATAAATTAATGACATTAGAAGTATGAGTAAGAGACACATTAGCTCCATCTACCACGTTTCGAAATTTGCTTAAATTGTCCCTCACCCATTGGAGAACAAGCACCAGTTCCTTTTTTCTTATTGCCTCTTTTGTTATTGTCTTTATTGGCATAAAAACGCTGTTTATGAGCCTGTGGATCTTGTGCATCTGGCAGTGGAGGGAATTCTTGAATATCCCCTTCTGAATCTATAGTAAAACCTACTCCATCAGATGAAGCAAAAGAAACAGAGAACTGTTTTTTATTACGATTATTTTTTTGCCCTATTCGTTTGAAATGAAAGTTCTGCCGATTTTTCCATAGAAATGCCCACCCATTAGAGTAGTCTCGGATGTCTCTTTTAATTTTAGTGGATTTTAAATTTACTTGTTCACTTTCAAATTTATTTAGCTTATCTTTCAGGTTTTTAAAGATATCATTGACTTTTCCATCTCCTATATCATCTAACAGTTTAAGATGCATATCTTGTAATTCCCTCTGTAACTTGTTTTGAAGCAGACGCTCCCTTTCCACCAATATATTAACCCACTCCATCACACAGGAATGGGCAGCAGCAAGCCATCTATCTTTAAACACCATATAGGTGGCGTCTGCAAAATCAAAGGGAGTAGCTGGGCTTTTAAATGCCCTAAGCCCTCGTGGGGCAATATATAATTCAATATATCTGTTAAAACCTAATAAGTTAAAGTGACAACGAGTTTCACGAAAGATAAGCTTCTCAAAATTATCCACATTTTCTTGTATCTCTTTAGAAAACATACCTGATGTTTCGCCTCCAAGACCCCCAAATGGGTTAAAAAATCTTTTTTGTCTTTCCTCCATAAACTGGAAGGTACAATGAGCAGGCACATCATTATTTTTCCTAGCAGCTGTAGCCGATGTAGTAGATAAAACAGTATTCGTAGTATCCGCATTTAAAGCAGGAACTGAAACAAGTTCTTGCCGAAGCACTACTGGACCATTAGGTGCAGAATGTACTGAAAAATTGGAAATGGGAGCCGAAGAAGGAGCTCCTTGTAATAAAAAATTATCCAAAGTTCTTTGTGAAAAATTACCCGATACACCTTGAATTCCCGAACCAACAGGAACCGGAGGGGTAGTAACATTATTCTGCAAGGGACTGGAGTCATAATGAAACACTCTAGGAATGTCCAACATGGAATCCGAAGCCATAATCCAGAAAATCAATGAACCAACAAGAGAATAGTCTTAAAAAAGACTAGAATCAAAAAACAACAGGATTCCATGTAGAAAAATGTATTCTAATAAAACATGTCTTAGCGCCTCGGCCACCACAGCCTTTAATGAGCACATAAATATTGGTGAAAAACATTCCCTTTTATACACCACATAATTGATCAAACAATTAAGTAAATAAATCAATTTAAAAATGTAACAATTAAACATTTAAAGAGACTCCAACCCTATACCCCAGTTAAAAACTCATACAAAAAAGAAGTTTTAACTTTTTATATTATAATAACAATACTACAAATATGAACAATCTCAATACAGAAAAACATATTAAGGTAGACACTTCCAATTAATTTCCGTATTTAAACCCATTGGTGACAATGTATTATACTTCAGTATAAAAATAGATTCTTTATATAATAACATCTTTTTTAATAATTTATCATCACCTTTTTTCACAAAGATTTGTTCTAAAATAGTTGCTTGTAATAGTTCAGCATTACTCTCATGTTGTTCTAAAAAATGTAAGGCAATGGGGCTTTCTACTGCTCCCTTTTTAATATCACGAACAAGCTCCTGCAAATCTCACTCTAAATTTTCTTTTAGTTTCGCCAACATAAAAAAGATCACAGGGGCATTTAAGACAATAAACTACACCTTCAGTATAACAAGAAAAACATCTATATGGTTTAAATAATCTAACATTAATTTTTTTTAATATAACCTAATGAGGGGACATATGTTACAAGCATGACAAGGTATAGTTCCAAAATTAGACAGTGAAAGCATAAATTTATTAGTAGGTCATACATGGACATGGACAACTGTTTTACTTATTGCTCTCACTTCTGCAAGAAGACCGTCTGTGTTGGAAGCTCTTATTGTGAGTCAACATCAATCTTATGTCATTTTCCACCGTGACAGGGTTTCTTTGAGAACTTATCCTTCTATTATACCTGAAATGGTATCCAAGTTTTCTGTTTTCTTTCTTGAACCTAAAAGTGAGGGACAAATATATGGAGCATCTTATTTATTTTCTGGGGTAGAGCACTGATCTCCATAGACCTTTTTCAGATTGTACCTGTTAGCAGTGTCTGGTTAATTGACTTTCAGTGAGTCACACAGCTAGGCAGTGAAGACTGAGGGAGTCAAACCTTGCACCACTGGACCACAGGGAACAGGTCATTAACAACTTTTTATTCCTCCAAGCCAACTGCAATTGGAACATTAGATGTCCTCCGACAATTTGGGTACTAACTTGACAGAACAAAAGCTATCAAAACTTCGGTGAAGATGAGAAGAAGGGGCAACGTGTGTCAAAACAGACTATTTTCAAATGCTTATCTCAGGCTGCTACTTTTTCTTATTCTCAGCATGACAAAAATATTCTAGGCAGGGATAAGGCTCACTCTACCAAAGTCTTGGCTTAATCTATGGCTTTTTTGTAAAGGGATAGATTCTAGAAGTATTCTATGAACAGTTGCTTGGTCCTCTGTACATCTTTTACAAAGTGCTACAAGTATGATTATTTCTCTAGGGTTCCAACTAAAAACACTGCCCTTAGAATAGGCTGTTAATTACTTTAATAAGCTCTTTCTGGATACTCTTAATAGCTTAGCCCCCATACGTACCAAGCGAACAAAAGTGAATGACGCCCCATGGCTAACAAAACTCACCAAACAAAGCCTTCTTCATAGAGATAAAGCATGGAAGACTTGGCAAAAAGAACAAAACAAAATGAAATTAATTACAAACAACTCAGAAATAAAGCAAAGAAGCTAGTCATATAAGATAAAAAAATACTTCTCCTCTAAGCTTAATAATCCCAAAAAATTCTGGAAGTCCATCTCCACTCTACTTAATTCTGGCACTTTACAAAATCCATCTCCTGACCCCGAAAAGACTCCACAGGAAATTTCTCATGACTTTAACACCCACTTCAAAGACTCCTCAACAAACCTAAACCCAAACTCCCAGAATGCAAATAATTCCGTACAAAATGGCAACACACTGCTCACTCCTGACAGATATTCCAGTCCACCCGCAACTCCATATACTATTCAGCCAGTACCCACCTCTCTTATATGCAAACTCTTAAAGAAGCTTAAACCATGCTCTCTGTCCACTGATAACCTTCCCCCAGCATATTTACAACTAGCAACAAATGCAATTGCATACTGTGTTAGCATTCTTATAAATCACTCTCTTTTAGAATATGTCCCACATATATGGAAAAAATCTATTATTACTCCACTACACAAAGGCGGAAACTCTCATGACCTCTCAAACTATCACCCTAACTCTATACTTTCCCCATTATCCAAAATCCTTGAGAAATGTGTACAGACACAGTTATACCTCATGGATAATGACCTACTGTCTCCCACCCAACACGGCTTCCGCCCAGGTCACAGCACTATTACAGCCCTGTTCTCATTCACTGATACTGTCAACAAAGCCTTAGATACTGGTCACCCTACTTCAGTAATCTTACTGGATCTATCTAAGGCTTTTGACACAGGATCACATGCTAAACTTATAATCCAACTAACAAAACTTGGTTGTTCCCCCGAATCCCTCAACTGGTTTACATCATATCTAAACAAATAGCAACAATCAGTAAGATGGCATAACATCCAATCTGATCATCTGTCAAACAGCATAGGAGTCCCACAGAGTTCCATTCTGGGACCACTACTCTTCAATATCTTTATCAACAACCTTCACAAAGCCTCCAGACTGGATAATACTATCCAATACGTCAATGATTCAACAATATCTACCTCAAACAATTTCTCTGACCTCACAGTTACTCAAAATGCATGTACAGAAATAAAATCATGGCTAAATAATGCACAACTGCTGCTAAATGCCAAAAAGCAAAACTTGTATTATTCTCTTCAAAACCACCAGATGTAGATTTCAAAATCTTTTCTAAAGACAGAACAGAAATAGAAATAGTAAAATTTGCTAAACTACTAGGCATTACAATAGACGGCAAACTCACCTTCGAATCACACATTCTTAACACAATAAAGAAAACACACTTTAAATTAGGGAAACTTTATCATCATAAACTCTCAATCACGCCAAAACAAAACTGGCAAGTAACTTACTCATCCCTTCCCTTCTATGCAGTAATGCCATCATTACTAACCTTCACTCATCCCTCAGCAACAAACCAATCTTGCTACTATAAAATAGGTAAATTTGCCTCAGGAAAGCCTAACCGCTCACACCACTGCCAAGCAATCTCTAAACTGAAGTGGATCGCATGCCACAACTACCTCTGTTATACCCAATTAATGCAAGACCATAAACTAATTTATAAACCAAATACCTGCCCAGAACCCTCTTCTATACAACAAACTTATACTCCTACATGTACACTTAGATCCTCTAACAAATTGTTATTAAGTGTAACCAAACCCAGTAAAAGAGCTGGACAATGTTTTTTCTCTTATACCATTGCAAAACAGTGGAACTCCTTACCTTCCCATATAAACCAAACTGACTGTTCAAAGACTATTAAATCAGCATTAAAAACATATTTCCTAAATAACCTCTCTTGCAACTGCAAAACAATCAAGCCACCATAAAACCTTCCTTAATGATTATTAATGTCATCCATAGTTCAAATGACTACTACCATGTTTGTAATGCAACTAGTTCAAATGACTACTACTGTATTGGTAATGCAGCTAGTTCAAATGACTACTACTGTGTTGGTAATGCAGCTTGTTTAAATGACTATTACCATGTTGGTAATGCAGCTAGTTCAAATGACTACTACCATGTTTGCAATGCAACTAGTTCAAATGACTACTACTGTGTTGGTAATGCAGCTAGTTCAAATGACTACTACCGTTTCAGTAATGCAACTAGTTGAAATGGCTACTATCATGTTGGTAATGTAGCTAGTTCAAAGGACTACTACCATGTTGGTAATGCAGCTAAAGTACCACTATTTGGTCTGTAAGAACTGCCCTGTTTTATGCAATGCCAAGATTTAATAATGAACTCATGTACTGTTCTGTATTTACTTATGTTATTATATTATGTACGTGATTACCATTTTTTTGTCTAAATTGTATAAGTCTTGTAAGTATTGTAATCTATGTTTATCAATAATGTTAAATCTTTATTCTTCTCTGTATTAATTGCAGAGCTTTTCTCCCTGAGCCTCCACTGAAAATGGGTTCCTGACCCAGTGGACTTTCCCGGTCAAAAAATGTCAATAAACAAATAAATAAATAATAAATAGATCAGATTTTGCAAGAAACATTTTCCAGGGGCAATGTATAGATATATACACACATACATAAATACACACACACACACACACACACACACACACACACACACACACACACACACACACACACACACACACACACACACACACACACACACACACACGCATACACACACACACACAGATAATTTAGTTATTTTATATATACATTTTTTAACTCATAGCAGTGTCCTCTCAGAGATCAGTTCTATCTCTCAGATGGCAGAAAATCTCTAAAGGACTTAGTGCTCAAAACTGTGTTTTTAGGCAACTCAGCCCAGGCTGCCTAATGGTTCAAGAGCATGGAAGGTGCCCTGAAGCTTTGGAAACTGACCAGCTTTTATAACCTTGGCAGGATATAGCCCATATAGCTAAGGATACTGTAGCAGTTACCATTCAGACATCTACTGTTATACACACATACAAATATTTCAAGCATGGGCATTAATGCCCTTTTAGCCTGCCAGTGTACCAAAACAGTTTTTCCCATAATAAGTGTCCAGGCTGTTCTTAAAAATATTTAAACTAGTACAGCCCATAAGGCATAACAACGTACCCAACACTTTAGTCATAGGTGACTCTATAATCAGGCTAAACAAGAAGAAAGTTACTATCAGCTGCCTGTCGGGTGCCAGAATCCACCACATAATGCACACACTCAGGTCACTCCACAACAAGACTCTGCCGTTGTCCATGTTGGTGCAAATGACCTGAGATGTACCTCTCTGGAATACATGAAAAGAAACATGGAGGAGCTCTCCAATCTTGTAGCTCAGGCAGGTATGATCCTAGCCCTGAGTAGCATTCTGCCATCACCCAGAATGATACCACAGTACAAGGACAAAATGATTGACTTCAACAATTGGCTAAGCTTCTGGTGTCATTCTAAGGGGATCCAGTATCTGTCTGCCTGGGATGACATGATGACATGACTGACATACCATGATGCTTTTCCAGAGATGAGCTGCACCTGTCGCCCTTGGGATTCCGGACACTGGCTAAGGCTCTTGCCACCCCTATAGTGCCTTTTTTAGGCAAGCTACAAATGACAAATTCACCACTGT
Source organism: Protopterus annectens (assembly GCF_019279795.1). Taxonomy (NCBI): domain Eukaryota; kingdom Metazoa; phylum Chordata; order Ceratodontiformes; family Protopteridae; genus Protopterus; species Protopterus annectens. Next base: position 1,392,877,784 of record NC_056726.1, read on the forward strand.
AACAGGTACAAGCAAGTAAAATCTGAGGGAAATGCTACTCAATGTTAGAAGTCTAAACCTCAAAGTGCATTCACCTGAGGCACTCCTTAAAATGGAGAATATCGACATCTGTGCAGTGAGAGAGACCTGGTTCAAGGGTCCAGAGAGCACCCCTACATTACCAGGCTATAATTCATACCACACCTTTCGGCCACCTAACCTGGATGAAACACAGAGGAGTGTCCATATTCATTAAGGATATCCACACATCCAGGCTAGTTGCTCAGCATAATGCATCCGAGATTATCTAAGTGCAACTAACTCTGGGCAAGACCGCAATCCAAACTGTAACTTGCTACAGATCCTCCACCATGCCCCAGGATTCCTACTCCTCATTTCTTGATACACTGGAAAATATTAGGGTACAACCCAGCACCCTAATAATGGGTGATTTCAACTACCCCACCATTAACTGGGAAAACTACTCATGTACCAACTCTTTTGCTCAATGTTTTCTGGAATTCATAAATTCCAACACCTTGGATCAACTTATCCAACCCCCCACCAGGGGCAGAAATATCCTAGACCTGGTCATTACCAACATAGGTGACCGGTGTTCCACACCAGAGGTCAATTCCTTGTTGGTCAGATCCGACCACAAGCTAATCACCCTAGACATCCACATCCCCCCCCCCATTAGGGAAACCACTGTAAAAAAATTCTCAAAAGCCAACTTCACTCCATCCGTGGCAAACTTCACGCCATCCATGCAGATGGACAATAGAGGTACGACTGCTGAATCCTACACAAATGCACTTTATAAGCATTTACACGACTGCATGGATCGTGCTATCCCTAACAGAACCAAGATGCTATCCTCCAAAAAAGGGAGCCAATCTGGTGGTCCCCTGCCATAAACAAACTCTACAACAGAAGAAAGAAACTGTTGCAAAAAAGAGTAAAATCCCATGATTGGAGGAACACCCTGGTCAGCCTCAGTAAGAAGTGAGATCCCTCATAAAATCCTCCAAAGCTAGTTACAAAAACAAAATCACCACTGATTCTAAAGACAGCCACAAAGCATTCTATAGCTATGTCAAGAATTTCAATGGCAACACTCAGATCTGCTCTGAGTTACAGCACAATGGCACTAAATATACAGAGCCAACTGATATTGCCAACATCCTGGCAGATAGGTTCAGTGCTAACTTTACCCCCCTCTCACCCCCTAAAGGGCCCATCTCTATACTGGAAGAATGCAAACTTCCTGTAATCATGGCTGCACAGGTAAAATCCACACTCTCCAAAGCCAAGAACACAGCATCCATGGGACCTGACAACATCCCAGGCTGCATTCTACATGAACTACAGAATGAACTGGCACCCCACCTAAGCACCATGTTCAATCATAGCCTCACCTCAGGCTTTGTGCCCACTGAATGGTGTACAGTGAAGGTTATCCCACTCCACAAAGGGGGAGCCACCACGGACCCTGGGAACTACCACCACATTAGCCTAACGAGCTTGGTCTGCAAGGCCATGGAGCGAATCATCATGGAACTTATAAACAAAGACACTGGTAATCTCTAAACTCTGGACCCCACCCAGTTCGAGTTTGTAAAAGGCAGATCATGTCTGCTAAACCTGATAAACTTCTTTGAAGCAGTCACCAAAGCTGTAGACAAGGGTAAGGTGGTTCACACAGCCTATCTAGATCTTGCCAAGGCTTATGACACCATCCCCCACTATGGAATTATAGATAAACTCACTAAACTAGGTATAAATCCCTATGTCACAAGATGGGCTGCCAACTGGCTCACTGACAGAACCCACACTGTGAAAGTAGCAGACTCCAAATCCCATTTCAGACCAGTGACAAGTGGAGTACCACAGGGTTCAGTCCTGGGTCCTCTCCTGTTTGGTATCTACTTTTCTGAAGTACAGGCTAACACAGAAGGTCTTTGGCTAAGAAGTTCGCAGATGACTGCAAACTAGGAGCCATAATCAAAACTTCTAAAGATGTGGACATCCTACAAAAGGGCCTCACTGAGACAGATGCCTGGTGTCAAAGCCATGGCCTCAAGCTCAATGCCAAAAAGTGCATTGTCATCTCCTTTGGTAAAAACGTTGTACCCATGAGCTACAACATAGGTGGTAGTCTACTTAACACCGAAAGTGTGATAAGAGACCTTGGGACACAGGTGGACAGTAGTCTCTCCTTTGATAATCATATTGCCACAGTAGTCAGAAAATCCTTCTATGTGGCACACCTCATCACAAAAAAGTTCTCATCCAGGAAAAAAGAGGTCATTGTTCCCCTCTACTCATCACTCATTAGACACATTATAGAGTACAATGCCCCTTTTGGTATGCACCACACAAGACATCTACAACAACTGGAAAGGCCACAGAAATACCTCACAAAGAGGATTACTGGCCTCAAACAGATGCCCTACGCAGACCGTCTCAGAAAACTCCAGCTTTAATCTGTTGCATATCGCCTACTCAGAGGTGATCTCTGCCTAACATACAAAGCTATGTCAAACCTAGAGCTGTTGGACATGCTCCACTTAAAGAAATCCCAGTCCCTCCGAGCTACATGCTCTAGGCACCTAAACCTTGTCACCACAATAAACAGAACATGCTGGAGGGATAGATTCCTGTCCCAGAGACTTCCCATACTCTGGAACAAACTACCTATCTATATCAAACAAAGCTCCTCATTAGCAGTCTTCAAGAAAAATCTTGATGATCGGATGGGAAATAGGAAATTCACCCCAGGGATCACCTCTGTGGCTCTGCTCGACAGGGGCACAGGAAAATAATTTTCTTGGGTGGCGAAAGTCAGGGTATCTTTTTGGCTAGGCTTGTATAGGCCCTATGGCCAATAGCCAAGTGCCTACCTATGAACCTATGAACCTGCTTTAATGTAATTTTGTAGTATATTCCATTCATCGTCTACTCTCTCAGAGAACCAATTAGTACACTTCTCATTCCTATAGAATTTTTTTAAATTTGTCTGTCCACTTGATTATTTCAGTTTTCAAAGTCAAAGTTCGACCTCTTTTTCATTTCTTTTTCATTTCTTATATTTTTTTGTCTCTCACCTTAATCAAGTATCTTGTTCTTATGGAAATATATCCTCCTGAAGTTGTGTGCCTCAGTCCTGATGTTAAACTTTTTTTTACTTTTTTTTTGCATTCAACCAATTTCTCTTCAAAACTTTCTATATTCTTTCTGCAGTTTTTCCCCTGAACGCATAACTCCAATTTGTTTTACATAGTGACTGCTTTGCTTCCATATAATCTGCTATTAATCTTCTGTGCAATGGTTTAGATTTCAGTGTGGAAGAATTATCTAGCAACACATTAACCTTTATAACCCCATGATTACTGCATATTAACAGTGGCAAAACTTGACATGAAGTAACAGTAATTTCTTTATGAACACAAATAACGTCTGCTATGTTCAATTCCCTGGTAGGCTTTTTTTACAGTCTGAAGCAATAGTTGTTCCTAAACATACATTCCTTACTAATATTGTTGAATCAATATTATTCCAGTCTGATTCTGGTAACTATAAGTCCCTAGCAACTATTATTCTTCTTTCCTGTCTTTCCTGCAAGAAATGTATGAATTCTTCTAGGTCATCAGCACTTAACTGTGGTCTATACACTCCAACAATTGTTATATGTCCCAGGGTTGTCTTTATTGTCACAGTTACACAATTTTCAGTATTGGTGTTATCACTGAACATCTAATAGTCACAGGTCTCATAACAATCTTTCATCCCTATCATAACACCTCCATCTGATTTTTAGTTAGAATATCTGTTACAGTAAAACATTTATATTCTGACAGAACGGGTTTCCAGTCATTGTTTTTTAACCATGTTTCACAATCAATAACAACATCAATCTTGTGGGAATGTAGAAAATTTTCCAGTAAAAAAATATCAATGCTTCTGGCATTAACAACCATAAGAGATGCATCAAATGTTATCCGTGAACTGTTAAAGTTTTAGCATGGCAGAATTCCTGCCTTGTGTTTGTCAAATATTGCAAAATACCTGCTGCAAAAATCCTCTTTGTGATCTTGACAAATACACAACAGCCTAACTAAATACACGTGTGCCCAAAATTAGGCTCAGATGCTCTACACATTTCCATTTTTTAAAGCGGAACATTGTTTTCATGTAGATATTTACCTCAAAAATATTTTCATTCACAGCGATCTGACTCTCCTTTCTATTGTGTAAAATACATCATAGCACCTGTCCAAGCTATGCTATCTAAAAGGTGTGTAAGTTCTGTACTAGCAGTGAGAGAGTCCCTGTGAATGAGATCATTTGAACCAACATGAATAAAAACAGATTCTAACATTAAAGCATTATAAGGCCTTTCTCGCATCCTCTATTTTTGCTCCTGGCAAATATAACACTATTTAATGTTCATTATCTTCTCTGCAAATGTAAGTATCAGTTCCTCTAATAACTAAATACCTAATTACAAGAATATATTTTAAAGAATTTTCAACTTGTAATTCAATAATATCATCTCTATCAATTGTTACAAATGAGTGATCATGCCCATTAGTCTTATTAATCCCACAGTTTTTATTTCTTATTACGTTTGCAAGCATACAATTCTCATCCAGCTGGCTTTGTACATCAACAGCTTAAGCCATGTTCTCAACTTCTGTCCTTCTCCACTTTTTCTCTTACATTGATGTTCTTCAGTCCTTCAACGTTCAATTCTGAGTTCTTCCCTTTTTGTAAAAATTATGACTTTTTCTGCAGACTGATGGTTTTCTGGTAGAAAAATGTTATCATTCCCTGTAATATGCGTATTAAATAAAGGAGTGTCCTTTTTAGTATGCACTCTCTTTGCCTTATACAAATGAATCCATTTCTTTTTCTTGCAATTTGTTGTGAAGTTCATCCTTTCTTTCTATTTTTATTTTCTTCTATATGCTCTGAATTCTCAGATGGCTAAATACTTGTATCCAGGAATCCCAGGTTGTCAGTGGTATTATCTTGTTCAATAGGGGTTGCATCATCTTTACTGACAACAGACACTCCCTGTTCTAGTGATCTAATGCTCTCCTAGAGGAAACAAATCTGGGTCTCTTGAGAAGAGAGCTGAAAACTAACTGGATTATATCTTGATAATCTGTGACAGAAAGGAAGCTCATTGTGACATTTATTGAAGATGACCCTGAAATACAGCTGTTAAAGGAAATTGCAATGGAAAACTGGCCTCTGAAGAAAAGTAGTTTTCTGAAAGACATTTTATCTTACTGAGAATTTAGAAATAAAAAAAAAAATAATTATATATGGATCCCTATCAGATTATCAAATGTCCAAAAATTGAAATTTATATGGCCAAGACCATATGATCGAATTTTTGGAAGTTTGAACATTTTCAATGGAGATGTCGATACAGTGTGGCTCAGGAAATGTATGTTTTCCTCACTGTAGTATACTGGTATATTTAATTAGCAAGGGGATGTGAGGGGTGCAGGGGGGCTTGTTTCCCCCTGCAAAAACGTTAAACAAAAGAAAGTTTTATTAATTAATTTCTTGCTGAGCGTGCATGCACGCATGTGCACGCCAGTAAACCCGAGTAAGACAGTGTGCGTGCGTGTAAGCGTGTGTGCACGTGTGTAGGCTTGAGTAAGCATATGTAAGGCTGTGTAAACAGTTGTACGTGCGTTTGCGCCGGTGTGCTTGCATTTTAACAAGAATAAGCAAGATTTAGTCCGTGTAAGCATGTGTGCACACGTGTCAGCTGGTGTGCACGTGTTTGCGCTTGTTTACGTGGCGCTGCCCCCTGAGGAAACAGAAAGGGAAAAGGAAGCACAACAAATACTAGGAAGTTAACCAGAGAGTACTAGCAGAGCTAGCAGGTGAAAACAATCAGAATCAGGCAATTACACAGGCAGTACACTAGCCCAGCACAGCCCAGCACTTAAAACTCAGCAAAAACCATTCCAGTATGTTTTTCTAGGACACACTGCAACACTGCAGTAAGCTAATAGAAGTGAAAACTGAAAAAGCTTTACTGAGACAAAGAAATGTTAGGGGCTGCCATTGCTGCCATAAGGCAACATATGCAACATGCTGAGGATGGTGACAATGCAAATACTGCTGAGCAACCCACAGTGAGGAGACGGAGAAGAGTGTAAGGCCTAGGGTAACCTACCATGGGCTACATGAGCTGGAGATAGTGGAGCGCTATAGAGTGGATAGAGACCTCATGCAGCAAATTGTTGAGCTGTGCAGGCCACACCTCACACACAGAACCAACAGAGGGGAACCCATCCCAGTGGAAACCAAGGTATGTGTTGGCCTAAGAATATTAGCAACAGGTACCTTCCAGAGACCAACTGGCAATATGATGGGGATTTCACAGGCATCAGCATCTAGGGTACTGCACCAGTTCCTGAATGCCATGGCAGTACATGTCAGTGATCATGTATATTTCCCCAATTCCCATGAGGTATTGTCCAGCAATATGCGTCTCTTCCAGCAAATAGCTGAATACCCTGAGGTAGTGGGTGCAATAGACTGCACACACATTTGCATCAAAGCACCAGCCGGTGAGTGGGGTAGGGTCTACTATAACCGCAAGGGTTATCCCTCCATCAACTGCCAGGTCATGTGTGATGCCCAGGGCATAATAATGAATGTGTGTGCTGGCTGCCCTGGAAGCTACCATGACTCCCATATCTGGCATCTGACACAGCTGTACCAGGCATTTGCCAATGGGGACATCCCTCATGGTCACCTAGTGGGGGATGCTGGATATGCACTCAAGCCGTGGCTGATGACACCCATCAGAAATGCACACACACCTGAACAGGAATGCGATAATGAGGCACACGCACAAACACGAAATGTAATTGAGCGTGTGTTTGGGCTGTTCAAGTCACGGTTCCGGTGCCTGGACACATCTGGTGGAGCCTTGCAGTACTCACCAACTACATGTACCCAAATAGTCATGCTATGTGCTATGCTACACTATATGATCCTGCGAAAACAGCTGCATTAGGAGCAGCATAGGGCCAGGCACAACAGCCCCCCACCATTGCCAAGGCCATCACAGGCAGAGCATGACTCAGAGGAGGAACAACCTGAGCCTGCCCCAGTAGGCAGAAGGAGGCATGCCCAGTATGCTTTGGCCTTGGCAAAGAGGCAATGCATAGCATATACACTGGCTCAGTAGGAACCCTGGAAATTATACCTCTCTCCGACTTCCACATATAGTAAAAGCGATGCCTAACTTGACACTACCTGTTAACAAACATGTATAGGGAGTGTAAAATGTGCATCCGACATAGGCAGCCCTGCAGCACCACCTGAGGCATGATTGCTATGTGTTAAGCAATATAAAGCACTGCTAAACAGCTCTCACCACTATTTAGTATATGTAAACAAAATTGCACACAATAAGTAGCACAACTACAGGCAATGTTCAGCAATATTGTGCACTGTCCAGCAATGTTGGGCAACATTGAGCAATGTTGTGCAAGTCTGGTCAAATGTGGGTATAGTTCATCAAAAGCAGGTTAACAAGTTCATATTTGCTTCACTTTTCTTGAAGCAGTCTGTTCTGGCATGTATAAAAATATGAAGCAGTGATAGTCCTTGAACCCAGGATACAGTGCACTATAGTCAGACTACAGAACCACTAAACCATGACAGTATGTCAATGGTCAGCTTGTATTAAAAAATGTTGATAAGTCAATGCTAAGTATCTCATGGAAACCTTGCAGGCATAGCATAATCCCTGTTGAGTTAAGACACAAAGGTGAGGCCTGCAGTAATAATAGAACCTGATATTCAACACACATATAGTATAAATGTTAATATTGGTAATGTTCACACACATCAACCAATGTAGTGGACCTGAGACAGCAACATACTGCAAGGTTACACTGGGCATGCTCACACACTTGAAACTATGAGACAAATGTCAGGCAACAAAACACTGAAAGTCTGAACTGGGCATGCTCACACACTTAGGGCAAGTTTGAGTACAGCAGTGGGCCACACATATCCCTCAGTTGCATGTGTCAACCCAGGAACCTCGCACTATTCACCAATCCACCATGTGCACACAGTGATATGACAACAGACACAATATAATATAGTGAAATCCTGTCACAATCAAATATGTTATGCAGAAACCTAGGTTGTTCATAGGAAGTGGTCAAGCAAAGAAGAAACAAAACCTGCAATCAGTACCATCACTGAACAATGTGCATCCTGAACATTAGCATAGGCTCAGAGGTTGACACTAGGCTATCTGCCCTAGGGTATGTAGAAGCCTAGCCACAGTGTGTTTGTATTTTGCAACCACGCTAGATCAGTAGACTGTGCCTTTTAATAGTAGGTCACACAAGATATCTCACATATGTTCATTTTATTCTGCCTCTGTCTAGCAAGGACCCATAACATATCCCAGGGCTAAACATACGATCACCCATCCACCTGTGAAGATGTCACCTGTCGGTGGTCAGCGTGGGTCTGTGCATATGTGGGACTGTGATCACATTCCCAAGTGAGTGGAGCCTCTGTGATGATAATATCCCCCTCCAGCATGTCCTATTAACGTCGTTGCTCATGTACCTGTCCCTGGAGCATGTAGCTGTAAGGGACTTTGATATCCTCATGTGGAGCCTGTCCATCAATGCTGTGATGGACATGGCTTCAAACAAAAGGCACAGACTGCATCCAAGTAGGCAGTAAGCAACTGAGGAGAGCTGGGGGTCACCATAGCCAAACTGTTCATACCATCTGTGTGAGTCCCTAGATCAACTTGGTTATGTAAATCTGTGTACATTCCAGTTGCTGCAGGTGTTGGGTAAGGTCCATCTGAAATGGGGCATTGTAACCAAGCATGTACCTGATGACTATAGGGTCACAATGACCCCCACCTGATCTGGATGTAAAACCGTATGGGATAAGGTTGGCTAAATAGAAGGTGTGTCCAACAACATTGGCAACGTGAATGTCAGAGGCGAGAGTAGTAAGTATTCATGTCCCCAAATCACAAATCACACACACTGTACGTGATGTATCATCACCTATGTGGTAATGTGTGTGCACAATGTTACTACCAAAGGTGATGACTATGCATCTAAAGGAAGGCAGCTGTAGGCCATGGCTCTGCCACCAGTCATCCATCTCTGTGAGACCCTTTCTGAGGATGCTTGTGCCAGCTGTGGAGTCGATTATGGCACACAGTTTTCAGTCATCTGCAAACATGGTCATCCATATTCCTCCTGTGTTAGCCAGTATGTATCAGAAATATATACAGAACAAGTGAGGTCCCAGGACTGAGCCCTGTGGGATGCCACGTGTAACTGGTGTATAGTCAGACATGGCACCTGCAATACTGACCATGTGTGTGCTATCCATTATCCAGTTAGCAAACCATCTTGTGACAAATGTGTAGATATTGAATCCGGTGATCTAATGTGTGAAGGCCAAGTGGAGTATTGTGTAGAAGTGGTGTGCGAGCTCCAGGTAGGCTGTGTGGACAACCCTGTGTACATCTATGGACCTGTTAACTGTTTAAAGATATCAAACATCTCCAAGAGGCAAGATATGCCCACAACAAAACCAAATTGTGTAGGATCCAGTGTCTGTAGGTTCACAATGTGCATGTGTATCTGTTCCATGATGATACACTCCATAGCAAAACAGACCAGGATAGTTAGGCATATATTGGGATAATGTCCAGGGTCCCTTGTGGCACCAGCACTGTCGAGCAGGTACACCATAGCTGTACGCCATTCCATGGCTACACATCCTGTAGTAACTGTGATATTGAACAGTGACATAATGTGAGTGTGAAGTTTGTCATGAATCTTGTGTATGCCACAGTCTGGGACACCATCTGGTCCCACTGATGCTGTGTTGTCTGCTATGGAGAGGGCAGCACACACATGTTCATCTGTGATGTCAGGGAGGCTACACCCTGTTGTGATGGACATGTGCACTGCAGGGGGGATGGTGGGGAAACATTCCCACTGAACCTGTTGTCCAGGATGTTCGCAATGTCAGTGGGTTCACTGTATCATTTGTAATTATGCAGTAACTCACAGCATATCTGTGAGTTCCCACCCAGGTGCCTGACATAACTAAATAAGGCCTTGTGATTTTCCATAGTGTCTGTTGCAAGTGTCTGTTAGAAATGGGCCTTAGATGAATCAACAAGTGATCGTAGCTATACCATAGTACTGATCAGAGATGCCTTCCTGATTGTGCTCTATAATGTAGTAACCTTCTCTTGTCCCTGTATAGCTCAGTAATGGCCATGGTCCAGTAGATAGGTCCCCTGCCTTTGGAGGAGTGAGTCTTGTAGTTATCTGGGATAGCATGATCCATGCATTCCAGTAGTTGTCCATAGAATGTGCTTGTAAAGTATGAAGTGGTCTGAGTCGTAATTAACACTGTCCCAGGGTCATTGAGGGATACCACCTCAGTTTGTACAAGTGTAAAGTTTGCTCATGAGAAGTATATCACTGAGATCACATAGGATGTGTGTGTGTATGGGATATGCATGTCTAGTGAGATGAATGTATGTTCCGACCTTAACAATTACAGGTATACCTCTGTTGTGGAACATAGAGTCCCCATGTGGGTGATGATCAGGTCCCACATGTTTAACCCCCTGTGGGTGTGGTGACCAGGTCTGCCATAGCATTTGAGTGTAACAATCCTAGCAACTGTTGTGTGAGGGTGTCAATGCTTGAGTAGTATACCCAGTCAATGTTTGTGTATTTGAAGTCACACAATATAATGGTGTTTGGTGAGACCTTCACATTCCCCAGTGTTCCCAGGAATAATGACTGTTGTAAATGATAAACCGGCTCAGCTCCTCAGACACTGGAAACTTTAATAGACAAAGAGAATGAAAAAACACATAATATAACGAATGTTGTGCCCAAGTTTGGGAGTGTGGTCTGTAACAGTCTACAAACTGAAATGCAGTTTTTCCCACTCTCAGTTGCACACGTATGTTCCCCAATGCTTTGTGCACTGCTACAAACCTGGAGGTGTGTGTATGAATGATGTATATGGATACCCCCCCTATTGTTGTTGTCCGGTCCGAGTCTTGTGTCTGAAAACCATGGTATGACTTAAACCTGTTAGTGCTGCTGTGCTTTTGTGAGCCCGAGCCAGGTGTTTGTTACTGCACATATATTGACAGATTCCATACTGGTGTGAGTCCTGAGTGCATGCATTCTGAGGGTTAGACATCAGTTGTTGAGCACCATCACTCTCCATTTCCTGTACCCTGTAACATCTATGGCTGTGGTTATGTCTTCTGACCCTCGCTTCAAACAGCCACTATGTGTGTGTCAAGAGCCTAAGGCAGTCTGTGAAATCCTAGGGGTGACAGGTGCATGGCATCCATAGCGAGTGTATGTGGCATGTGGAGCATGTAATCCCAGGCTGACAGACACTGGACCCCCTGTGAATGACAACAATATGTTAGGCAACTGTTAAAAGTGATCATGTCATCTGTATACTGTGACATAGTACTTGGTGAGGGTAAGATGCTACACAAGGTCAGGGTCATACTGCCTTGGGCTACATAATCAGAGAGCTCCTCTATGTCTCTTGTCATGTAGTCCAGGGAGGAACGTCTGAGGGTTTACACACCAGAATGGTCAATGATGTTGCCATATTTGTACTTACAGTGGACTGACAACAGTGCATGTGTCATGTTGCATATCCTGGCACCCGATACACAGCACAAAGTGATCTTCACTTTGTTCAGCCTGGTGAGTGGGATGTCAGTGTGACCGACATTTACAGTCACCTAATACAAGTGTATGAGGTGTGTTGTGTAGGCCTAAGGGCAGTGACTCTGTGGCACAATGACTTTGTGAACTATGTGATATGTGTGTATGGTTGTGTGTTAGCAGTTGTTTGTGTGTCTGCTTTGGATGTCTCTGCTGCTTAGGCAGAGTATATTTAGATGCTCCAAGTATGTCATTGTGTGTCAATGTATATGGTTTGCTGTTGTCATAGGTGCATGTGCGACTGTATTTGTGGTGTGTGTGGTTACCTTCACCGCCCAATAGACTGTGCCAGTCATGGCTTGGGAGAGCTCAGCCTCCTGTCTGTCTATACAGTTGCACCTCTCACATATATCTCAGTTTGTTGGTAGGAGGACAGTGTTCCCTGTGTACACAAGGCAGTTGTAACAATGCATCAGAATTCCAATATGCACCAGCTGGACTGGAGAGTACACACAAAACCGACCTTTGGACATGCCAGGATATGATGATGACATACACTGTCGACTGATCACAAAGGATCAGTAGTGTGTCAAGTGTGTAAAAGAGTATAACAGGGTTTTAGTGTTCAGGTTTGTTGTTGCTGTGGAAAGATAATCTGCAAAGATAATCTGCAAAGGAGTACAGACAGAAACATTACACCTCCTTCAACTATGTCAGAAATATCGATGTACAGTCATATATGTCCTGAGTCAGGGTCAACTGTACCTGACTGACAATGTCAACATCCTGTCAGACAGGCCCATACATACATACCCACTCCCCAGTGATAAAAGGCCCTAACATAATACCAGGAGATATCACATGTAGAATGTGTAAACTGGTCCTCCCAATGCAAATGAATCCCATCACGTGGATAACATTGTTTCCCCATATGTGTCATAAGTGAATGACAGGACAAACAGACACTGCACCCGAACAGTCTGTTGAGCCTCAGACTCTCTACAGGGTCTTACACCGTTGAATGTGTTACAGCAACATGTGGCACACCCCACAAGTGTTGGTGCACAACACACCATGGGAACTATATTCCTATAAGCCTACAAAGTCCGAAATGCTAGTCCATGGAGTCCATCATGATTGCTGTCAGGAACAGAGACATTGTAAACTGACAAACACACAACCCAAATGTCTGTAGTATGTTAATGAGCACATCATGTTCCCCAAACCTGCTAGATATCTTGCAAGGCAGCCACCCAGGATATACATCACTGACAGGAGCAACACAGGTCCCACATAGACTTTGAATAGCCCTTTACCAACATCACAGACACATGTTGTATCCACAAAACCTACAATCCATGCATGAATATGTATTGTCATATGAAGGAATGGTAATTTGTCCACAGATAGATCACACCAGGTATGAATTGTGTATTCCTGTTCAAGATGTTCACACCTGCTGACTCACAAGGTTCATTCCTGGAATTGCATAACACTAAGTGCACACACATTACCATGTCCAGTCTGATGATGTCAGCAACCTACAAATATAGCATGTGAATATAAACCACACAGTAAAGCATATAGCACGTTGTGTTAATGCGTATCTTACTAGTATCATAACATAGTTAGGGGGGTGCTTGAATCCTGCAATTACTGAGTATGTGTGTGTGAGATTGGCTTTGAGAGGAGTGGCCTTTTTGGAGACTGAGAAAACACATTTTAAAAGAGGTACATCCCTCTTCGGAAAGTCTGATGATGTCAGCATCCTACAAATATTCAAGGAGAACAGAAACCACCCAGTAATGCATATAGTGTGCTGTGTTAATGTGTATCTCTCTAGTATCATAACAGAGTTAGGTAGGGGTTTGAATCCTGCAAATAATTTGTGTGTGTGTGCCACAGGTGGTCAATGCAGTGTGAGTTTTGCTTTTACTATGGTATGGCATATGTTTCAAACAGTATGTGCATTGCACACATCGGGTATCTGCGTGTCAAATAGATTTGTGTACATGTGACCTCAATCAGTACATAGGTGTGAAGCCTGCATACTACATGAATACATTTGTAACCTTCGACAGATTGTGCTGCTGCTTCTTAGATCATAGGTCACATATGTGTGTATGAGTCAAGACCGGCCAATGTAGTGATCCATGGCCAAGGACACCCCTGTCACACACACCCATGACACGTACTATAGAGTACTGTGAGTGAGGGTAATTGTTGGAGTATATGTCAGACATGCTCATACACAACAACGACTGGTAATAATGGACAGTCATTATAGGTGTGCACCAGCCCTGTGGATATGCATGCAGGCCCCTAATGTGTTATGTGAAACACCGAGAGACCCCACAATGCCTATGGATATATGGATACCAAGGGAAAAATGACATAACACGTGTCTGTCTGTACACATTGGTACCAAACATACATGTTCAGGGCTACAACCTATGTGGTACTGTCGGGATAGTATGTATAGTAAATGTGGATGACTATGCCATAGACGGTGTACTGCTATACAGCATGTATTGGACAACAGGCATCTGTCTGCATGATACCCTTGTGTAGGATATGCGTCCCATCGGGGGAATGCAGTGTAAGCCAATGCATGCATTTTCAGATGTGGATGGACATATCCCTAGTATGTTTGCATGTACCTAAGAGGGCTGTATGCCACACAGGTGTGGTCCCAGGAATGTGTGGCGGTCAATACCACTGGTTATTGTTATAGTATAGTACTGGAAGGATTCAACTGTTACTGAGTTCCCTACAACTGTGAGTCATTTGTCAGGACATCATCTAATGATTGGTTATAGTCATGCTGTTGAGGTGGTGTATACTGCCAGACTGCAGATCATTGACAGATATCAACGGTATCACCCACAGCATAGTGCCAACCCATGTCATACACACATGTGTACCCATGTTAGTACATATCTGTAGTAGAATGCATACTGGCCATCAAAAGATACCATGAGATGTTAACAATGTGTAGAACAGGGTATGTCACACATCCCACATGTCCATTATGCACGTACATGCAGACAGTGCGCACACACCATGTTCATAGATGTACACCCGCTAATTTGTAATGCACACATCACACATGTAATGTCCACTCACTAACACATGCTGGCAACACTGTACACTTAAGCCAAGTGGCACATGGGTGGACAATACATACTCAGACCTAACACTGGTGTAAACAATGCTACAATGACTATCAGAGCTGAGATGCACAATGCCTGCTCAGATTTAGCTACAAGGATATCAGTACACCTTCCTGTTGGCAACTTGCTACTATTGCTACACTGCTAATAATGTCACCCTGTGCATCAGAACCATGCTAGCCTATTCCTGCATCAATGTGACAGATGACAGGAGGTGGCACAGGTGTCATCATATGCACAGGGTGTGTTGTAGGTTTGCCAGAGCCTGACATTGACCCATCCAATCGGCATGTCTGTGTGAGTGTGTGTGTGTGTGTGTGTGTGTGTGTGTGTGTGTGTGTGTGTGTGTGTGTGTGTGTGTGTGTGTGTGAGGGACAACAGTACTGCATGGGCCAATGTTGATGTAATGTGTGTGTGTATGTGTGAGCCCTAGTTGTATTCTAAATGTGTGTGTGTGTCTGCATGCACACAACTCCACCATGTGGCTGCCATATATGGGCGGTTGTGGGACAGCCACAGACTGTACCTGCTAGGCCATACAGATCACTGTCTCTGGCCACGGACACAGTACCTGTGCTACGGGCAGTATCGGGTACCAACCCTGACTGGGTGCTATCATCAGAGGCAGAGGTATGATGACTGGACCCATGTCCCTGCTGGGACTGGCCAGCACCATGTGCATGTGGTCTAGAAGGATGGTCAATGGACAGGCCAGCCCTAGCATTGCTGGGGCTGGTACTGCCACTACGGGAGCGGCTGTGATCTGTGGTCCATCCGTGACGACTGCCAGCTGATGCTGTTGCTGGCATGCATCCGTGTCTGCTTCTCATCGTTCCCGCATGGTCCTGGCTCATGGCTAACACATTGTGGAGGACATCTAATGTCTCCCTCCAACGGCTATCAATGCCTCGGTGTAATTCTGGATGGCACCGGCAAGGTCACGGATGCTGTCATTGGTAGCAGTGTAATGGGCCCTCTGCACCCTTAGTCCCTGTTGGGTGTACCGTTTCATACATGCCTGTGCCTGCATTACAGCCTGGAACATACTGGAGGTTGTAATACCTCCGGGGGCACATCTGCCAGGGGCAATAAGACCAGTGGTGCTCCCCCAAGAACTCCTGGACATCCGCCTATGTGGTACAGTTCTGGTAATCCGGCTATGGCTGCTGTGAGGGGATGGACGTGCCATATGTACCACACTCTCCTGGTCAATGCCAACTGTATGCTGTCCCTCAGCTATGGCCATTGGTGACGAGGGATGTATTGCCAGTATGAGTGTGCACATAGATGGGGTGGACCACTGTGTACTGTCAATTGGTGGACCAACGACAGACCCTGTCAGACCTTCCTGTGCCACAATACATGTCTCATCATCTCCACTATTAGTGGAAGTGACATCAGGTTCCCTGCTGCATTCAGTCACGCCTAACTCAGCACATGTGGGAGGAAGACAGGAAACACACTTTACAATCTGTACATGATGTTAGCACACATGCACACATGAACACATGAACACATGCACACATGCACACATGCACAGTAATACACTGCTCACCACAGCACATGCACACACACACACCAGCAATCCAACACATACACAATAGTGGGTGATGGTGGGTGACAGTATCACAAGGCAAACAGTCACCACACACGTGTCAGCAGGCAGACCATGTGTTGCTCAACACCATGCAGTGCAAGTGTAGACAGCCCTATCTAATGACATTATACATGGCTTTGATGCATGCGTGTAGTTATTCAGTGATTGACTACACCCTGGAACACAATGTGTACATGGACACAACATTGCTGTGCAAGTATTATCTGCTCTGCAATGTCATGTGCACCATCACTCAATGGTATACATACCATGGCTGCATGTGTTATCTGTGTGACACATAGATTGCCATGTCTGATGACAGTGTATGTCTCCATAGCACATAATAGTGGGCACAGGTGTAGCAAATGCATGCAATGTACAGACATGGGATGAGTGATTTATATAGACGTGAAGGAATCCCAATGCATGACATGGACATTGCACAGTGGTTATGGTGCCTGTGGGATATATTGCAGATATGTTGTTGCCAGCCATGACATGGCATGCTAAACGACTACAACATTAAACACCACACATACCCAATGTGTGTCATGTGACCTATACACCCAATAGCATTCCAGGATATATATGTGACTCTTTGTACAGATGGCGACTGTTGTACAAAATGTGTAAACTAGCATATGTAAGCACACACACAACATGCTATGCATGGTGTGTATAGGTGCATATGTCTGCACACACAGAACAATGAGGTGCACAGCAAAGACTGCTATGTGTAGTACTGTGGTCACTGTAACAGGATGGGGTGTAGTACCATGTGCCATCATCATCATCATGCATCTCGTGGTCACTCATGGCTACTACTGTGTGACAGACCACCACCTAGCATGCTGTACCTGAACTGCAATGCAGTGGATATGTTCACTATTACACAGCCACTTTGTACATGGGTGTATGAGGTGCCCAGTAGGGAGCATTGCCTAACATGGCTGTGTTATGTGTTGAAAAGTGTTGCACAGCCCCATGATAGGGCTCTACCCCTGAGGTACATCATGTGTGTGTGGATGATGTGGGATACTGAAGTGTGACCTTACAGCAGGTGTGTGGTTACGCCATATGTAGCATGACTTTGTGTACTGCATGTGATAAATGTCTTATGTTGTGTACAGGTGTTGCAACTATGCCTATCCAATGTGCAGTATGGGGTTGCCACAACTGTGTGTCATGCTCTGTGTATTGCATGTCATTGAGGCAGCTACTGACATTACTGAGCTGTGCAACGTCTCACAGCAAACATGCATGGCATGCATTATGCATAGGTGTGTTACGTGTACATGGCCTACACCTCACCTATGACATGCATATTTCATTACCAACATTGCAGGTATAACACACTCACCAGCATGGATCGGCTGCTCTGCCATCACACCAGAGGGACCTACGAGAGTATGAGAAGGTTCGTCAGTGGCCACAACTGTGGCATTCTTACAGTGGGTATGCTAAACTGCAGTACAACAACAGTCAACAGTCAACAGTCACAGGTGTAGGGATATTATTCAACCTATCCGTATTGCACAACACTAGGCAGCGGAACTGCTAAACACACAGTACACATCTTATGTACACATACTCTAACAATACAGTTAACTGTAGTCTACAGATAGGGCATGTTACCTGCTTGCTCCAGGTGGATGTGCTGGGTGGCTCCGGCCTCCATTACAACACATGCCAGAGGTTGATGTATTTGTTGTCCAGGAACCACCACGCTTAGGAGCAGCTCCTCCGCTCTGGTGAGGGGGGGGGTGAATGGCCACCCCACCACCTGTGGCAAGCTGCTGTCTTTGGATATGAGATGCACACCACCGGACTTGTCTAATTAAATGACTGCAGTGATGGCATACCTGCTCATATGTCTGGTTATGCATGCCTATGTCATTTACCCGACTAACAAGTTCCTGCCACAGTGCAGTCCACTCCTGTTGGTGCTGGCTGCTTCTGGAGAAGAGCATTGTGTACTGCTGCAATAGGCTGTCGAGTATCACCTCTTCCTCATCTGCTGTGTACGCTGGGTTGCATTGGTGGGCCATCTGGCTGAAAAAGATATGAACAATATGTGTGAGAGTGTCCTGTGGCACACTTTACACCTTTACCCACAGATATCACTTCACTGACATATATACCATCCTATTGTCTGTCAGAGGTTACACACATTCAATACCACTTATTGGTTCTCAGACCACAACTAACTAACACTGCCTGGCAGACTCTATATATCACACCACTATACAACAGTACCCGACACACTGTTTGTGACACATTGCACAACCTCAAGACAGGAGTGTGTATCACACCAATGCACGAACAGAGATGTCATCCATTGCAATGGATGTAAAGTACAGGTATAGTAGTACCAATCAACCACCCTAGTCATTGATGCCATAGCCCTGCCTAACAGATGTGTCCAGTTGTTACTATAGGTGGCATACTGCTGTAACAGACTATATATGTTGCTGGATACACACGTTAACCCTGTAACACACATATGATTGCAGCCATTGTACAGGCATAATCACACACACATCAGGCAAACATACAATGCACCACTGTATGCCAACACAGATGAGCATTACCTGTGTACCATACGGTACTGTGTGCCACTACTTACACACCCTTATGCCTGCATTCTGTCCTCTGTGCAGACTACAGGAAACACACATGAGAGTGTTTCCAAGCAATGTGAACGCACACCATACTGTGCTGTTTAGGCCTACAGCTTCAGGTAGTACTACAGTTCATATTGGTGATGGATTCACCACCAGTACCACTCACTAAGCATACATGTATTGCTTTAGCCTACAATGAGACACTACATTCGTCAACGGAGAACTACGTCACATCATATGCCGCACTACTATGTCTGCCTAACAGTACATTACACATCAGTTGCTGTCCTCACAGCTAGGATAGGCAATACCATGTCAGATACAACATCACACTAAGCTATCTCACATTTACAGACCTTGCACACATTCAGCATTACACTTATTCAACCTCACATAGCAGCTATTGCATTAAGTACATGTGTGAGTGCATAGTGTCATAGGTAGGTAATATGCTATTGGCCCTAGGGCCTACGGCAGCCTAGCCATATGCTACCCTGGCCTTTGACACACATGTACTTTGATTTCACTTGCCCCTGCCAACTTGAACCACAGAGGTGTTTCCTGGGGTGTATTACCAATCTCCCACACAATCATCAGGGGTATTTATAACAACTGCTAAGGAGGAGCCTTGTTTGCTATTGTTATGTGGTCTAGTCCAGTGTGTGGCATATCTCTGAGATGGGAACCTAACCCTCCAGCATGTGCTGTTTAGTGAGCTGACAAGGTTTAGGGCCCTAGAGCGTGTATCCCCGAGGGATTGTGATATGTTGCCATGGTGGTTGTCACCCAGCTATGGGTGTGACATACCTCTGTATGTCCGGCAGAGGTCACCTCTGTGTAACCAGTATGCAATACAGTGTAGTTGTGGTTTTGTGAGTCAGTCTGCATAGGGCATCTTTTTGCAGCCAATATTACCCTTTGGGAGGTCTGTCTGTAGCCTGTTCACCTGGTGTAATTGTCATGTGAAGTACATACCACACAGGGCATTGTGAAGAGTAGAGGAGAACTCTACCCTATACTTCCATACATGACACATCTGTTGTCATGACACATACCACACAGACAGATTACAGGTGTAGTGTGGCACTGTCTTCATCAAAGTGGAGGCTACTGTCCACCTGTGTCCCATGTTCCCTTATCACAGCTTCACTGTTAGGTGGATCTCTAGCTATGTGGTAGTTAATGGGTACACTGTTTTGGGAAGGTGGAATGGCACTGCAGTATCAACACTTGTCTACAGTCCATTCCTTGGTCACCACACACCTGTTGCAGTACATATGACCCCGTGTCTCTCTCTCTCTCTCTCTCTCTCACTCTATATGTATGTATATATATATATATATATATATATATATGCATATCTATACACATACATGTACACATCCATTGCTGTACACATGGATTTACATATAGGCACATGTACAGCCCACCTTTCATGGTGGGGATATCACTTATGCGACAGTTGTGGGATGTACAGGTATGTGATTGAATTGCACAGTGTTGTGCAGAATGCATGTGGGTGTCCTCAGCCCTTGTAGCATTAGCAGGCCTCACTGTCTGTAACACAGCAGATCTGCAGGGGTGCTTTTCCACTATTTATGTGGTGTAGTAAGACAAGGATGGGGGCACCAGGAAGTGTGGTAGGGTCGCCATGGAGCCCTTTTGCCTAGGGCACCAGTTGACCTAAGGCCACTCCTGCACACTGCATGCTGTTTTCTAGGCCACACACTACGACCTACATGGATATATGCACATATCAACCTTCACTGACAGATAGCCGTCCACCCTTCACTAACAGTTGCAGTATGTCCCTTGCCCTATGCACATGTGCAGATACAGATAGATACATACTGCTGCCACACATGGATGATTTGCAGTGTGTAGAGTACTCTTCAGGAACATCTACAACATGCCAACACACACATGTGAGTTATATACCTTACCTTTGTATTTCCCTGCTCCGTGTGTTATGGTTTAGTAGTTTCTTTTTGTTTTTATTGGTGGTTTGTTTTGGGTTTTCACCCTCTATTTAATCTTTGGTCTCTGTTTCTCACTCTGTTCTGTCTCTGTCTCAGTCTGTGTCTGTGTCCATGCCTCTCTCTCTCTCACTCTCTATCTCACAGCACCTGCAATGATATAATTGCATGTGTGGACTGCAGGTACAGCCCACTTTTCTAGGTATCTGCACTTGTGCATGTGACAGCCTCTGCACCAATTGCTGCCCACCATTCAGTAAGTGCATGCAGCCTGCTGTTTGGTGATTACATTACTCACTGTGATTGCAGCCCACTGCTATAAAATGCTAGGTTAGGTAGGTGTAGCCCTTTCAGATTTCCAAGGTGGGGCCCATGCTTGTTTGCTCTGGACACTGTTGTGTCAGTCTGAAGGTTGGTATATGTCTCTTATCTGATGCTAGGGTTGTAGCCAGTTATATGCATGTTGTACTCATACCTGCATTTTGCTGCTTCCAGTACACACATCTCAATGTAGACATGTACACACCCCTCCTAATGCTAACACAGGATACATGGAAGTATGTACTTTTTTCTCACTTACACAATTAACTGCCATACAAATGTGGTTATTGCACTGTATTCCTGTGGCCAGTATTTATCCTGGTCTGATACTGTGTGGTGTTTGTAAGGTGCTACTGTAACATTATTCCCAGCTAGGATGGCTGGTTCTCTTTTCACAGTCATGTCATGCAATTCCACAACCACTGCTGGTAAAGACCCACAGAAAAGGGTTTGTGTTATACCATTCTTAATTTCCATTTACATTCCCTCATTGTAATGCATGATATATTTATTTCAGAATAAAGTTATTTGTATATCTGCTGTGGCTTAGAGATAATTCATGCAGTCTATTGTGTCAATAGTCTGGGGTTCGAGACTTGCAGAGGTTTTTTTCTTTTGCTGCTCAGCAGAACAAGGGCCCTGCCATAGAGTGACTATGGCACTTTTAAGCAGTTGTAAGCGGGTTTGCGTGGGTTTGCCTGATGCTTAGCGATGCTTAGCTAAGCGTACACATGCACACACTCGCTTAATCCCGCTTACTACTGCTTAAAAGTGCTTACTCCCGCTAACCCCCGTGCTAATTTCTTTGAAAGAAAAGAAAATGGGGAGATAGGACAGTGGTGAAAAAGGGGGCACATAGAGGGAAAGACAGTAGGAAAACAAGCTCAGGATGTGCAGGACAGGTGTAGGGAAGGTCCATAGCTGCCCATTTCTTTACCAGCAACGGCTGTTGCATATGTTGAAAATTTGGAGTGAAATTTGAAACCTTCTACCCCTGAGAGAGAGGTGAGGACAACATAGCTTGTTGTCCTGCCAATTAGAATTATCAGTGTACATATCCAATGGACATGTGTGCGAAATGGGAAGCTATGTATGGGGCGTAATTTTTTTTCGGGTACAGATTGCCCTTTTTTTTTTCAGGGGAGAGTGGAATGTGAGGTAGAGGAAGTAGGTATATTTGGGGAGGTAGGTTGGGTAGGTAAACAGACAAGACAAACAAGACACATACAGGGGCAGAGTATGACACATGGGGTGGGTGAACACAATTGACAGGGACGGATGTTTGGAAATCGCAAGCCCATGAGCCCACAGATGGTAACAGTGGGACTGAGATCCCCACCCATGGGCAGTCACCACTGGACCTTCACAGACCCGAGGGTCACTGTGCTGGGGGGCTGCCTAGGAGGGGCAGGCTCACCCGTGAGTCACGCCACTCTCACCTTGAGCTGGCAACTAAATGCTGGATCTCCCTACGCACCACAACCCAGACCCTTCGGAGGGTGACAGGAGGCCCTTCTCTGCCCACGCTTGCAGGGGGGGTGAGCCCCACCCCCTGCAGTGCTTCCATCCATCCAAAGGTGGCACAGGACCTACGGAGGAGGGTGGCCCTGGCTGGGAACAGACCTGCTGGTGCCAGGTGCAACTGCCAGCTGAGGAGGGACAGGTGGGTCCTCTGGGACCTTCCTTCCCATACGTTCTGTGATTAGGTTTGTTTAATTACAACATAGACAACAGCATTCCAAGTTAGTTGTAACAGCATGCAGTAATATTCCCATTAACGCAACACACCAGGGTTACAACAGTTGAACAGCAAGCATAACACATGCATGTATTGAATGACAGTGGACATTCCAACAGCATGCAGGGATGATTGGTGGCAACAGGCCACCAAGATTGTGGTGTTTTAACAGGGGACATGCATCAAAGTAAGTGCAGATTTTATATAACAATAGGACATATGTCCCAACAAATTTTATGACTTTAAACATACCCATTGAGGTGTGGAATTGCATTGTTTATGCACATGGAGTAGGGTGTAAAAAGAAACCTCCATTAACATCTTATTAGTACTTTAACTGTACACTACATTCCTATTGACTGCAGGTGTATATCCCCTACATGTATTCTTACATTAGGCAACATGCATTTGATTGCGTTATGGGTTTTGCTACTTCATGATATACCTGGCCTATATCTGACATGGTAACTGTCCAGGATGCAGATGTTACTGCTACATATCTGTATTAAATTGACTTGTTTATGGATCTAAACATCTGGATGTGTTCACATGGCTTTTTCACTTGTTTTCACACAACCCTACTTTTCAGGTAGCACACTAATATTTCTGGGGAACACCTTGACAGGCTACTCGTGTGCCAGATTTACCTATGCATGTCAGCCATTTCACAACTGTTTAGGACTGTTGCATACTTCACAGCTACTGGCACTTCCTTCATCCACTTTATATGGGACTGCACTACTGGGGGTTGTCAGAACTTACTACAACAGAGTAACATTTCTTCACTGCAAGGGTACGGCAACATTTCTGAGTAACTGGCACATACACACTGCAAGTATTATACCTTTCTTATTTACATTAAAACTCTTTTCTACAGGCTCTCTCCTGTATTTGACATTACACTGCATACAGTAGACCTATTCAGGACATGTTATACCTTTATTGATAGGTTACAAGTCTGTTTTACAGGCTCATTCACTTTTTATCTATGACAGTGCATGCAGAGATAGTATTTCAGAAATGTTTTTGCTTTATTCATGGGTTACTGCACTCTATTCCTGGCTATCTGACTTATGATATATAACAGTACATGCAGAGGATTTATTCAGGGAATTAATGTTTTATACTTCACAGCTACTGCCACTTCCTTCATCCACTTCTTATGGGACTGCACAACTGTGGGTTGACAGCACCTAATACAACAGTACTAATTTTTATTGCAAGGGTACAACAACATTTCAAAGTAAGTGACACAGACACACTCCAAGTTTTATACCTTTTTTAATTACATTGAACACTCTTTTCTACAGGCTCTCTCTTTTACTTGTTATTACAGTGCATACGGAAGACATATCCAGGACATATTATACCTTTCTTGATAGGTTACAACACTCTTTTTCAGGCCTGCTCACTTAAATGTTATGACAGTACATGCAGGGATAGTATTCCAGAATTATTTTACCTTGATTGGTGGGTTAGTACACTCTTTTCTGGCTCACTGACATTTGTTATATAACAGTGCATGCAGAGGATTTAATCAGGACATTTTATTGCCTTATTATTGGGCTTAAACACTTTTTTCATGCTCACTCACATATGTCATGTAACAATACATGCAGAATATTTACTAACCTGCCTGGTGGTGCTGCCTTTGCAGCCTATCTGCATAGGCTTGCTGATTCATAGCACAAGCACCTGCAGCTGTGAAGTAAATAAAGGGATATGGAGACATACCTATTTAGACTATATTAGCTTATCTTACATACTGCATTCCATGGCTACCTACTTAGTAGTGGGGCATCCCGAATTTGACGGGCCTCCTGGATCCACTGGTTCAGAAGGTCCTGCTTCCGCCTCTTCAGGTCTGCATGGTGGTGATGGACCTGCTCACCAGTCTGAGAGATGCCTGTGGCACTGGTGAGTTCAGGAGCCAACCGGTTCCAAGCCTCCGCCTTATACTTCGTTCCTTGGAACTGGCCCTGCAGGAGTCGAGTCTCATGCCGATGGACTAGGAGCCAAACCATATATCTTGACTCCTCGATGCCCCAGTGTTGTGTTCGAAAGCGTGTACCCTCTCCAGCACCAGACATTCTAACTGCAGATGGGAGCTACAATCAGTTATGGCAAGTATTCCCGCCTATGTGGCTTAAATATGCCGCATTTCCCACACTTTTCTGTGATTGGGCATTTTTGAATACTCTCGGCTGACTGCAGACCTGCTTAACAATGGTTAATCATACATTTATTACTATATATATGTTAACAGTGGATATTTATCCTTAGCTGTCGTGGCTTAGTGGTTCAGTACTTTGATTATGGTGCACAGTGTCCTGGGTTTAAACCTTATCATTGCTTTTTATTTTACTACTGTCCAGACAAGTTAGGCGGCGTGGCTGTGTTTAAGCAACTTTGCTCTATGTTGCTGCATGTTGCCTGATGGTGCGCTGGTTGGCGCAGCGTGCACCTCCGTGCAAACCGATTGCACTGGGTAAAGCGCTATTTAGTTTTGGGCAACTATTTTGCACTGGGTAAAGTGCGATTTAGCTACGGGCAACTACATTGTGCTGGGTAAAGTGCGAGTTAGCTAGGGGAAACTATATTGCTCTGGGTGAAGCGCTGCTTAACTACAGGCAATTTCATATTGGGATCCTTTAAAATATTTATTTTATTCACTGGTACACTGGCCATTTCACTGCTTTTTAGTTACGTTTAAACATATATCTTGGGTATTATTCCATATACTGATTTAAAAAATAAATACGAAAGGGAGTGGTGGGACTCGAACCATGAATGCCTCTTCTTTGTGTGAACGCTCTACCATTACGCTATTGATATTTGGTGTGATTTGCATAAACATTCTTTCTTATGCTCTTCCATGTCAGAATTGCTAACTGTAGCTAAGCAATGGGCACACCCGCGCACACACGCGCAAATACAGGCAGCTATTTTGGGAATTAAAAAAAAATGTAATGTTATGCGTTTTAGATATGTGATGGGGGTTTACAATATCAGACAGTGAGGTGTTGGGTGCAGGGACATTTGAGCGGACTCACTCTTGTTTATTTCCTTTTATTTTCAACACTTGCAGGAGCGTGGACATTTAGACTGCTCAGCAGTCGGACACGCCCCTTGCTTTCTTACACGGTCCGTGTAGGACTTACGGTTGAGTCAGCATGCCCTCATGCATATTCATGGCATGCTGATGTCATACCGTTCAACTGCAGCCTCCATGTAAGACTCATTAAGTCTTACACAGATGATTCGTGAATCCGGGGGAATGCATTTGTATCTTTCTTTCTTCTTAATTTCATACAAATGTTCATAAGTTATGTTTTTTAATGCCCTTTCTGTTTTTCCAACATGAAACCCACAACATGTATCTTACTTTGCAAGGAAGACCACACTATTAGTAAAACAATTCCATTTCTTAAGTTTAATTCTTGTTTCCAGTCTGTTTGCTAGGGAGATGTGGGGTAACTTGATAATGTTCATACATTGACAACATCTTCCACAAGGTTTAGTACCCTCTTCAGTTTCTTTGGTCTTGTACACCTTGTTTTCCATAAGCTTTTTAAGGTTTGCCCCAACTTTGTTGATAAATACTGGCTTCTCCCCTAGTACACTTGATATATCATTAACTCTAAATATACTCCAGTTCTTTATTAAAATGTTTTTTTTTTACTTCATGCTAAATGGGTCTATGTTGCACAATGCAAGCATGTTCATAATTTTTAGATTCAACAAGAAGAGTTGATTGCTCATTATCGAAACATCCACCACCTAGCATGGGCTTGTATTTTTCTCCCAAATCTTTAAATACTTCTTCAGCTATTGCTTCAACCATATGTTTTGGGTATCCCCTTTCTAAAGCATATCTCTTAGTTTGGGGAACTCATTTTTTTATATCCTCTACCTTAGATGCGAGGTGGAGGATGTAATAAATGAGTTCTCTACACTAAGATATATGTTTTTAGGAAGGGGATACCCAAAACATATGGTTAAAGCAATAATAGAATAAGTATTTAATGAATGGGGAGAAAAATACAAATCCCTGCTAGGTGGTGGATTTTTAGGTAATGGGTAATCAACTCTTCTTGGTGAATCTAAAAATTATGAACATGCTTGCGTTGTGCAACATAGTCCCATTTCCTGTGAAGTATGAAACATTTTAATAAAGAACTGGAGTATATTTAGAGTTAACAATGACATGTCAAGTGTACTAGGGGAGAAGCGAGTATTTATCAACAAAGTTGGGGTGAACTTTAAAAAGCTTATGGACAACAAGGTGGACAAGAGCAAAGAAACTGAAGAGGGCACTAAAAATTGTGGTAGATGTTCTCAATGCATGTACATTATCAAGTTACCCCACATCTCCCTGGCAAACAGGATGAAAACAAGAATTAAACCTAAGAAAGGGAATTGTTTCACCAATAGCATGGTTTACCTTGCAAAGTGTGATACATGTTGTGTATTTTATGTTAGAAAAACAGAAAGGGCATTAAAAAACAGAATTTATGAACACTTGTATGAAATTAAGAACAAAAATGATACAAATGCATTGTATAGACATTCTCTAGTTTGTCAAGTTTTTGTGAGTTTCAGATTTGGAACTTAAGATACACTAAATATAGATTTGAGATGGGGAGATTGGAAGAATCTTTTAACTAAAACAGAATTACAATGGCAGCTGATTCTTTATCTATAATCCCAACTTTGAAAGAAAGGTCTACAAAATTGTGAGCATTTAACATTTTTAGTTGTAATTGAATTTTTATACATTACTGTTTGTTCATTTTATACTAATTCTGGTTTTGAAAGTGAACTATTTAAGAAGCATACCTTTATCAATGTATTTTTATGTAAAGAATTTATTGTAGTTCATCATGGTATATTAAGTAGGGAGTGTTTTTAGCATGTGAGAATGTTTCTTCCCGATTATTTGTTAAAACATTATCAATTGAATTGTACTTGCTATTTAAATATTTAGGTAATCTATGTCTTTTATTCTGATGAAGTCTCCTGAGTGAGAGATGTATGTGTTGTTATTTTATTAATATAGAGTCTGGTTTTACAGCCCATGTTGGTGCGTTTTTCTCTTTGTTTCTCAGTTTATTTTGTTTCCGCACTGCACCTTGGTTTAGTATTAGTCTTCATTGGTGTCATGGGCTGTTATGGACTCGCTTGACAATTTTAAATTTCCCTCCATGACTGATTTGAGGCAAGAAACAGAGGTACATAAACTAAAGGAAGATGTAGCACAGCTTAAGGCAGAACTTACCAGGCTGATTGAGTTATTTACTCAAAAAGAAACAGCAATGGCTGCTTCTATAACTGACATAGTGGAGAGACCTTGCCATTCCCCTACTAACCAAATCAAAATATTCATGTGAAGAATGCATGCCGAGAGACCAGAAGGCATGATGATGTCAACGTTGAAGCTGATGTGCATCATGGTGGTTTATTTGGCTTCTAGGGAGCAAAACAGAGTTATTTATCATGGTTTGGATGTTAATACTATCAGTGGAGATGTTTCAGACACCAATTCCATGCCCCCCAAACCTGTAAAAGGTACTGATAAACTATTTTCTTCGGATGTGAGGTCCTGTAATAACAGCTTTATTTCCACTTCCACACAAAGAGTTGAGAACTGTGGAACTGATTTTAACCCCAGGAATTCCAACAGAGATGTTTATAATAGATTTGGTGCCTTTGTGACTAAAACCTTTGATTTTCAAGAACCGGTTATTGTGAATAATAGAACTGATGAAGGAACTAATAGTAATGATTTTTACTCTCTCAAGGACGATTTTCTTTTTTGAAAAGAGACTCTTTAAGTATAAAAGTATACAAATGGAAGCTATATATTTAAAGCATTGTATTAATTTAAAAGTGATACCGGAGGGTTTGCGAGGTTTTAAATTTCCATTTGGTTTGATTAATGATGCTCCTATGATTGATGATTTTGTTAACTTGTTTGATAAGTGGGGAATGGGCTTTTTAGAAAAAGTACTGTTTTATAATGAGCAAATGAAGGTTAAGATTTGTATGGAATTAGATGAACTGAATAATAAAATTGTGAATGATTTATTGTTTTCTCAGTATGAAGAGCTGTATGAGAAAGTAATTAATAGAGTGGAAAGGAAATGTAATATACAATTTAATAAAAAGAAAAGAAAATTAGAGAGGGACATTAAACAGTATTAGGCTAAAGTAGCATAACCTATCAATTGTTTGGATGCAGACCAATCTGTTTCTAACCCTGATAGCCATAGAAATAATCGGTATCGTCTTGAAACTAACAGTAATGTGGACAACGGTATTTATAACAACTATACTGAAAGTGACAGCGAAGAAGTTATTTTAGTTCACCAGGATTTTCCACCATTGGGATGCTCAGAGAGGATAACAAACAGGAATCAAGAGAGAAATTACATTTACAGTTATGTAGTACAAACACAGAAAGGTTATCCAAATCGAAGCAGGGGCAGGAACAGATACTAATTGATGGAGATGAACAAATTATTCACACATACCAAGGTTTTAAGATATACAGTTATACTGACAGGATAATTACTAAGGATTTTTTTCACTTTTTTCTAAATGGTTTAAATATGTCCCTTCAAAACTTCCCAATGTAGCTGACAGTTTATTGGATGTTCAAATGTACACGAGGAAGTTTAATTTTAAAATATTATTTCCTCAGAACAGTGAAGGACTTATATTCAAAGTAGCACAAAACCAAGGAAAATTAAAGAAAAGTTGTGTTTTCAGTTTGTTACGCCATTTGGTTAATATTTTTGAAAAGACAGTAAAAGAGGATATATACAAATTATGGGCACAAAATAGAAAATGTTATACTGATCTGAGTAACAATAAAGGGGTACTTATGGGTCAACTAAGGGAGGACAAGGGACTGCGTATTATGACCCCTGACAAAGGAGGTGGTATAGTTATCTTTAATTCAGAGGATTATTCCAATAGATTCATAGATTACTACTAGGCTAACTACCCTTGTGGGCTATTTAAAGCCTAGCCAATTACCCCATGTGAGAATCAAACCCTGCACCTTTTGTCTGTAAGGTAAACACCTTAACCATTATGCCAAATCCCCCCCATGTTATACATAATATTCGGTTTAACTAGGATAATTATGTCCAAGTCTCTAAAAATCAAATCAATATTGCTTATAAACATATTGATAGTTATTTAGAAGAATATGTGTTGGACCAACGTATTATCCATGATAACTTTGAGTTTCTTACCACTACTCATCCTATAGTACCTGTCATGTTTGGTATTGCAAATTGCATAAAAGTATCGTTGAACCACTTTTTAGGCCAATAGTGGCAGCTAGTGGTTCTAAAACTCACAATTTGGCAATATTTGTTGATAAAATGACCAAGCATGTAGTAGAAAGATCTGCACATCTAGTCAAGGACTCCTGGGAGTTTTTAGGACAGCTTAAACTAGAAATATGGTCTGCAGACATGATATTTTTAACTATTGATGTTAAGGACCTATTTTCATGTATTCCCAAACAGGAAGGTTTGGAAATTTTTGAAGAAACTCTCTTTTCATGTTCTATGTTACATCATGAGCAGGTGAATTTAGTATGTGAAATGATGGCTTTAATTTTAGAGAACAATTGTATATTCTTTGAAGGTCAATATTTTCAACAAACAAGAGGCGTTGCCATGGGGCAGCATGTGCCTCATTATATGGAAATATATTGCCTTTAGGTTGGGAGTTAAAACATGTCTTCTATACTGAATTTTGGAACAACATAAAGTTATCGAGTAGATTTTTTGGACAATATATTTATTTTATGGAAGGGGAAGATGGATGACATCCTTTCCTTTATTTAATATCTGAATAATACCACCTCCTTTTTGATATGTACTTATGATTGCTATGCTAGTGGAATTCATTACTTGGATACTGCCATTTCTCATACTTCTACAGTTTTAAATCCACTATATATCGCAAAAATACTTTTTGTAACTCTTACCGTCACTTTTCAAGCAACCACCCATTAGCACAGAAAAAAGGTTTAATAAAAGGACAGGCCATAAGGATTGCATGCACAGCATCTAGGGTGGATGATGTAATAAATGAGTTCTCTAAATTAGGAGATATGTTTTTAGAAAGGGGATACCCGAAACAAATGGTTGAAGCAATAATAGAAAAAGTATTTAATGAATGTGGAGAAAAATGCAAACCCTTGGTAGGTGGTGGATGTTTAGGTAATGGGTAATCAACTCTTCTTGGTGAATCTAAAAGTTATGAACATGCCTGCATTGGGCAACATAGTCCCATTCCCCTTGAAGTAAAAAACATTTTAATAAAGAACTGGAGTATATTTAGAGTTAACAATGACGTGTCAAGTGTACTAGAGGAGAAGCCAGTATTTATCAACAAAGTCAGGGCAAACCTTAAAAACGTTATGGAAAACAAGGTGGACAAGAGCAAAGAAACTGAAGAGGGTACTAACCTTGTGGTAGATGTTTTCAATGCATGTACATTACCCAACAGCTCGTTAACAAACAGGATGGAAACAAGAAAAACAAGAATTAAATTTAAGAAAGGGAATTGTTTCACCAATAGAGTGTTTTACCTTACAAAGTGTGATGCATGTAATGGATTTTATGTTGGAAAAACAGAAAGGGCATTAAAAACAGAATTAATGAACACTTGTATGAAATTAACAAAAAAGATACAAATGCATTGTATAGGCATTCTCTTGTTTGTCAAGGTTTTGTGAATTTCAAATTTGGAATTTTAGATACAGTAAATATAGACATGAGAGGGGGAGATTGGAAGAATCTTTTATCTAAAAGAGAAGTACAATGGCAGTTAAGATAAGCTGCCAGTTTTCCACCAGGAATCAATTATTCTTTATCTATAGTCCCAGCTTTGAAAGAAAGGTCTGCAAAACTGTGAGAATTTAACATTTTTAGTTGAAATTTTATTTTTATACATTACTGTTTGTTCATCTTATTCTAATTCTGGTTTTGAAAGTGAACTATTTAAGAAGCATACATTTATCAATACATTTTTATGTAAAGCATTTATTGTATTTCATCATGATATATTAAGTAGGGTGTGTTTTTTGCATGTGAGATTCTTCTTCATGATTATTGGTTAAAATGTTAGCAACTGAATTGTACTTGTTGCTATTTAGATATTTAGGCAATCTATGTTTTTGTATTCTGATTAAGTCTCCTGAGTGAGAGACAAAAGTGCTTGATGTCTGTATTGTTATTTTATTAAAATAGAGTCCAGTTTTGCAGCTTATGTTGGTGCATTTTTCTCTTTGTTTCTGAGTGTATTTTGTTTCCATACTGCACCTTGGTTTAGTATTAGTTCTCCAAGCTGAGCCAGTTATACAAGTGTAATCATCATCAGTAAATCCAGATTTTCTATTAATAAAGCTAAGCAAATTATCCATTTTTGACGTAAGAAACAGAGATCACCAGTGTTAGTATACTGTCCTAGAGACTCATGCTTTAGCAAATTAGTAATGGCATACTCATTTAAGGAACCCATTTTCAGCTGCAAATGAATAAAGAATTCTAAAAGAAAATTATAATCAAAATCAGTTATTACAAAATTCAAAGAGATTTTAAGCCAACCTTTTAAATCTCTCAATCTCTTCACTCTTTCTTAATCTCATCCTCCATCTTTCCTACAACCTCCATTGTCCCACAAATCAAAATACACTCTTCTCTCACTACCACTCTAAAAACTAAGATAAAATATCTATTCTAGTACTCTTCACTTCTTAACTCTAATTATAGATTCAATGATCTACTCCTATCTGGGGACATGCATCCAAACCCTGGTCCTAACTCCTTCTCCCTCAACAGTAACACAGCCATTGATCCTAAAACTACTCAAATCCATTCTCCCTAAGAAACACCTATCACTTTACTCCATGAATATAAGTATAATTAATAAAGTTAGTGAATTCCATGTCTGGATATCACACCAATCCCTAGACATCATTATACTCACTGAAAGATGGCTGAAACCTCAGACCTCAGCCAAACACTTTTTTCACTCAGGTTACTACATTCTATGACTTAACCATCCAAAGAAAAAGATGGAGGAGTTGCCATATTATCCTTGAACCATCTCACTGTTTCCCTTATAACTAACCCTACCCACTCATTCTTGCCTGCTGAACTTCTGACTGACAACTGTGAAATTAATAATCACAACGCAATAACTGTAGCAGCTCTCTATATACCCCCTGGTGATAACATCTCTTTACTTGAACATATTCTCTCCTGGCTTTCTCAACACCTACCTAATGAAACTATTCTCCTGTGAGAAGCCAACATAAACTAATTATCTCCCTTTTCAGATAGACCCAGCTCTTGTATCAATTTGCACAGCTTCTCTCATCTTATCTCTACCCCTACGCATACTAATAAGCCATCTAACACCAGTTGACATTGACTGGATACTAGTCTCAGACTCACACAAATATCATCATCCAGAAACACTACCAGACTCTCTAAGTGACCACTCTCCAATCAAAGTACTAAGATTCTCTCCATACTACACCAGACCACATAAGTATATTGAATGTTGTAAACTCTCTAACTTTCATCCTGCTACTTTTAACTACCTACTCATAGCAATAACTTGGTCTTTCCTTACTTGCCTTTGACTGGATGAGGCAGTACTCAAATTCAACTCGATATTCCTTAGCATTCTGAATTCTCTTACCCCCTTGTGAAGTGTAAGGATTAAATCAATTATATCCCCTGGCTTACACATACTACTGGCACTCTTATACATATTACAGATAAGGCATGGACAACCTGGTCTAAACTAAGTTTCCTACCCATTTACAAAACTACAAAGAACTCCGTAACCTTACCAAAAAACACATCATCAATGACAATAAGAATTTTACAACAACCCACTAATCTCACATATATACAACTCAAAGAAATTTTGGCACTCCATTAACTAAATACTGTATCCAGGAAACCCCTCATCTATTATTCCCTGCCCTAGTAATACTCCCTATTTTACTTTATCCATCTTTAACACTTATTTCATACAATCTATCAATAAAATGGTAACTCTCACCAATTCTGACTTCAAAATCTGTCAACCATTCAGACCCCCCACAACCTCTAAATCGGCAAATTATTTCTCTCTTAAACCAGTATCTGCCAGCTACATAAAATCCTTACTTCTCAAATTGAAACCCTACTCCCACTCAGTAGATAACCTACCTCCACACTTCCTTCAGATGGCAGCTAACTCTCTAGCCTTCCCATCTCCATACTTATCAACCACTTTATCACAGAATCAAAAATTCCCTCTATCTGGAACAAAAATTCTTCACCTTACCCATACACAAAGGAGCCAGTTTCATGGAACATGCCAACTTCATGCCGATAGCAATTTTATTACCTCTCTCTAAAACATGAGTGTCCAACCCGCGGCCCGCGGGCCGCATGCGGCCCCCAGAGCTCTTCCATGCGGCCCGCGACCCTTAAATTGAAATTTAACTTTTTTTCCGTGTGTTTTCACGTCTGCGTCCCTCAGCTCTTCTGCGCATGCGCAAAATTACTTTTTTCACGTTTTTTTTTCTTGCCAGCGTCTTTCAGCTGGTATGTGCATGCGCCAAAACACCGTTCGGTCGTTTTTTTTTCATTTGCGGTGAGATCGCGGCGAAGAAGTTGGATTTATTTACCTGACTACATTCAACATCTATTATTTTACAGCAGTAAAAGGTAAGCTAAGCTATAGTGGTCAGACTTGTTCTGGGGTTGTATTCTGTACAAGTTTAGATGATCAACTAGTTTCTTTCTGAATTTTGTAATTTGTTGTACCTGTTTTGTTAAGGGGTTTGGGGGTAATGATAGTAGGGTATGTCTTCTTAAGAAACGACAGGTCCGTAACAATAATGTGTCCCTTGCTTGGTAATTGTTTGTTTTTTCTGTGTTGGTCTGATCTGGTGCTTGTTTCTAGTTATACTTGTTATTCTCATTGCGTCCTTTTATTGTAGTTCATTGCTTTTGAATTGTAGTGTACTTGTTTGCGTTGGTGGTTTGCTTGTAATACGAATCTCGCTATTTGTTACTGTAAGTGTATATTTATTATGCTTAGGATTCTTGTGAAGAAATAAGGGTTTATTACCATAAGTCATTTTTTGAGACAGTGAACTCCTGCGCATAGAGTCATTGAGGACATTTGAATTGGTGAGAATAAGTATGCCAAAATGTACTCTGTACAAATGTAGTCTGTTTTAGAATTGACTACCTGCTTTCCTACTTAGTAAGCTTCATATGGAAGTTAACCAGCCGTCAGGTTTTGCCCATCTCACAATAAATGCCTTCTAGATTTAATCTTTTCTTCAGAAGTAAGCATTTATTTTTTGTTTAACATTTATTTGCAGAGAGGTAGTAGTAACACAGTCTGGGTTAGTATATCGCAGTAAAAAAAAAAAATAAAGCTATGTGCAGTCTAATGTATGAATACATATCAGTGAAATTTTTAGAGATGTATACAAACTTTACATGTCACCAATTGGAAAGAAATGTACAAATAAGATGGCTACAAGAGCAAGTAATGCATCTAGTGACAAAGTCAAATATATTCCAAGATACTTGTTTGGATAATAATGGTACAACTTATTTGGAAAATTGATAGAGTAAGCAGATTCAAGTTACTGTACATGTTCTGATATAAGAAATAAGTTGCTGTTTTATTTATTGAAAGTAATTAAAAAAAAAGCCATAATAGAATGGCGAACTGGACAATTGGGGATTCACTTTTATTCACAACTTACAAAGTAAAGAATATTTTTAAAGTTACAATAGTGCTGTAGATCACATTCAGTGTTTGCACATACCACTATAATGCAGAATAATGGATTTGCACAGAGAAGTATAGTATTTAATAATGGGTGGATAATTAACACTTTCCATGTGACAGATTCCAGGCATTTACATTAACATGCGGTACTTGGTAAATGTGGCAGGAGTTCAGAGGTGATGTAGAGTGATGGTAAGATGAATCAGTGAATTTTGGATGGAGTGGATTCAGTGACTGACAGGAATGTTTGAGTTCATCAGTGACCTTAAAGGGATATTCCCAGAGATTTTTTTGTTTTGATTCTGGTGTTTGTTTCCATTTCATTCTGGGTTTCTGAGCATGTCCTAGCTTTCGCTTTGTGGGTTGGGGTGAGTGCAGGAAATTTCAATTATTTTAGTCAAATTCCATCTCAAATTGCAGTTGTGCTCACTACAGCTGTCACAGAGTCATTCATAGGATCATATGAGGTTACTAGGCTGTTGGCCCTGAGGCCCTTATAAGCCTAGCCAAGAGTTTGGCCCATGTTTAGACAAGTCAGCACCCAATGCCCCTGTCCAGCAAGGACATTTCCCATCCAGTTATCCAGGTTGTGCTTAAAAAGGGGTAAAGTGGTACTCTGCTTGATGTGGAGAGGGAGACTATTCCATAGATGAGGGAGTCACTGGGACACAAATCTGTCCCGCCAACAAGTCTTGTTGATGTCACAGACCAGGTTGAGGCCATGCATGTGGGTTACTTGAGTGGAACGTGACCTGCGGATATGCAGCAGTCTCATTAAGGTAGGGTCCATGATTGCCTTGTATGCCAAACAGAGGTCACCTCTGAGGAGTCTGTATGAAACTGAGCAGAGGAATAGGGCTTTTAGCCTATCTGTGCATAGTAGATGTTTGAGGCCCTGGATTCTCCTGGTGAGGAACCTCTGTGGTCTCTCTAGCTGCTGCATGTGCTTTATGCAGTGCGTGCCGAAAGGTGCCTTGTACTCAATAATGGGCCTTATAAGGGAAGAATACAGGGATGTTATGTTCTCCTTGTCCCTGGATGAGATACCCTAACTTATGAGGTGGACCATGTAGGAGGCTTTCCGCACCACAGAAGCAACATGGTGGTCAGAAGTCAGGCTGCTATCAACTTGGGTGCCCAAATCCCTCATGACTGATTGACTGCTTAGGTCTAGGTCTAGGACGTTATTAATGTGATAATTTGTGGGGATGTCACTCTTCCCAAAGGGATGATGATGCATTTTTTGGTATTCATCTTGAGGCCATGTTTCTGGCACCAGTAATTTGTCTGAGTGAGACCCTCTTGGAGATGTCCACATTACTAGGGGAATTGATGACTGCACCCAGCTTGCAGTCATCTGCAGACTTCGTCAGCCATAGCCCACTGGTTTTGGCCTGCACCTCAGAAACGTATATCCCAAATAACAGGCCCCAAGACTGAACCCTGGGGTACGCTGCTTGTTACGGGTCTACTGCTTGAGGTGGCTTCTCTTATCTTGACTATGTGGATTCTATCAGTGAGCCAGTTTGCTACCCATTTGGTAACATATGGATTGATGCCTAGTTGAGAGAGTATCCATTATGCCTGAGTGGGGAATATTCATTAGTTTTGCCTATGTTTTTTATCTGCAGAGAAAAGTAGCCTTTTAGGATTTTTATGACTTCACTTGCTATTACAATCTGTGATAGTTATACATACTAATTCTGAGATTGCTTTACTACAGAGTAAGGGAAATATGTCAGTAGACTGCTAAGATTTAGTATGACTTCGCTAAACTGCACTCTCTTGAGTCAGAGTCCAGTGGCCTTCTAGCTTCAAGAATAAGATGGTAACACATGTAGTAATTGGCACCGAGTTTGGTGAT
Source organism: Protopterus annectens (assembly GCF_019279795.1). NCBI lineage: Eukaryota > Metazoa > Chordata > Ceratodontiformes > Protopteridae > Protopterus > Protopterus annectens. The sequence continues at coordinate 1,392,915,655 of NC_056726.1, forward strand.
TACCTTTTTAGAATGGCTTCTGTAAGTGAATGGAAGGAGAGGCTGGGACCTTCTGCAAGTCCTCGGACCGGGTATTTGTACTGCTGGACTACAGCACACAATTTCTACTGCTTTATCAATGTGAATGTAGGTTGAGGAGCAAGTGTGTGTGTGTGTGTGTGTGTGTGTGTGTGTGTGTGTGTGTGTGTGTGTGTTACCTAAAGTCATGACAGCTGTTTTAGAGTACTTTACAGTTAGTATGTTTTTAGATACCAATGACTTAGTTTAAATTCTTTTTGTTGTTATTTTGAAATGCGGAGGTGGAAGCTCCAGTTCTATACAAAATAATGTCACCAGTACAGAAAGAGCTATTAGAGAAGGTAATACCAAGTTAATGCCATTTATAAAAATGGAAAAAGGGATATGCCCAAGGACTGATCCTTGGGGAGCATCAGCCGTGAAGGAACCTTATGCCATGATACTATTTCCTGACTGGATTCTGATAGTCACATGTATAGTTTAGACTAGAGAACCAGGAAATTGCATTGTTGCTAAAGCAGAATAATCAAAGCTTGCTAGGTAGAAATAAGGTTCACGCTTTCAATGCTCTGGTTACATCTAAAAATATGGCTGCAAAGACATGTCCTTTTTCCAAGACTGATGGAAACTAAAAGTACTGAATTACTTTAATTTCTACAAAATTGTTCATGACTGATAGATTTGTCTGATACTAGTACATTGCCTCGGAATTAAGTTTTCCTTTTAGCTTTACCAGTAATACTACAGACAGTTGTTAGTGTGTTTTGTTTGCTCTTAAATCAATGCTGAGATTCTGATGATAATCCGTACTTGTTAAGGTGTTCCAGGGATGATATCAATAGTAAATGGCAAATTGTATGATGTGTTCACAGGTTAATATTAGGCTAACGGCCATTAGGGCCCTTAGAAGCCTAGCTACACATCCCAAACTGTTTTTTAAATAATTAGAATGAGATATTGAATTTTAGGGCAAATATTATGCATTTATTAATTTATTTATATTTATTAATTTATTTATTGTTCAAATTAACCTACAATACAGCCACATTAGTCCGCATAAGCCTGTGGGGTTTTTTTTTTTTTTTTTTGCTCTTCAGTTAATGTGAGACCTTTTTTTTTGGTCCTCACTTGCAGTTTGCCCCCAGACCATTTCTGTTGACTCAATGCGGCCCTTGCAAGTGAAAAGGTTGGACACCCCTGCTCTAAAATATTAGAAAAATGTGTGAACAAACAAATCCTCAACTACCTACTACAAAAAACTTACTCACTTTTCACTTAATATGGTTTCTAACCAAAACATAGCACATCTACAACCCTTATATCCTTTATCAACACAATCTCCCTGGCTAGGAATTGTAACAAACTAGTGTCTTGCCTATTTCTTAATCTCTCTAAAGCATTAGACACAGTCTCTCACCCTCTATTGTTGGCTAAATACTCTGACCTTCATTTTTCCATTTCAGCTATTTCCTGATTCTTTAGTTACCTCAATGACCAACAGCAATCTGCAAAAAGGCTCTCTACTCCCTCTCCTGCACTTTCTATTAAGATGGGAGTTCCCCACGGATCAATTCTTGGCCCCTTACTCTTTAACATATTTACTACTCTACTCTATACTTCCTGTCCACAATCATTACTTGTACAATATGCAAATGACTCTACAGTTATCACCATTGCTGATACCCCTCTCTGAACTAAACAACATTACCCAAACTTCCTTCATAGCCATCAAAAAATAACTTACAAAGAATCAATTAATTTTAAATCCTAATAAGACTAAACTCTTGCTTTGTCCACCTAAAACCCTAAGCCACTTTAAATTTACTTTCTTTATATATCTTTCAACAACACTCCTATCACACTTGAATTTAACACTAAGCTTCTCAGGGTCATAATAGATGACCAGCTCAAATTTGACCTTCACGTACATAACTGCATCAAAAAAAAAAAAATCAAAGACTTGATCTCCTTTATTGAAATAAAAAAAAATTCCTGTCAAATGAAGCCAAAATCTCCATCTCCCATCCCTACCTTCTTCCAAGTCTATTTTACAGCTCACAAATCCTAACCTTCAGAACTCTCTCTTAACTACATTAGAAACTACCTATAATAAAGTTGCCAGGTTCGCTGCTAATCAGCCTTATAAATCTCACCACTATCTTTCTCTTAAAAGCTTGAACTGGTTAGAATTTCCTTACAAACTTCTTCTCTCTCAGCTTCAAATCATTCATTCCATCCTCCATCTGCCCTTCTTCTGTCCCAACATTTCCTCACTTGTCTCTCTGTACTGCCCTCCGAGGACTCTCTGCAGCACTGACCAACATTTACTTCAAATTTAGAAACTAAAAAACAAAATTGGACAAAACCTCTATAGTTTCTCCTCAGCCCTCTCTTGGAACACACTCCCCCATATAACAGAAGTATTAAGCAATCTAAACAATTAAAAACTGCAATCACTTTCTAAGAAGCACCTGGATCTACAAATGCACATACCCTCCTTAACTATTGTTAGAGTGCAGTTAAAATATATATATAAATAACATTTATTGCCTTTTAGTCTTGAGTGAAAAATAACTCTTCAGGATGAGCAAAACATTTCCAGTTTATTTAAATCTACCATATGTCAGTGCTGGGAGACTGCCTTTACAATGTCTCCAAAACAGTCTCACCAAGCAACAAAGAACACAGGTTTTATAGTCTTTATTATCAGTAACTTACATGCAGAATTCTGATGTTAACAAACAGGGTCTCTGCAGACCTTCATGCTTCTCGCTTAGTGCTGCATGTGAACACTTAACAATCATGTTTTTAGTAACAATAATGTTTTAAAAAAACACAAGCCACCTGGCCTGGCTACCTCTCTTGTTTTTCAGCCTTGTAAATTTTAGTACCAGTAACATTCTAACTCCCCAACATTTCTTGTAACTACCCATCTCAGCCTGGGAAGGTCAGGGCTTACATAAAACAAAACCTCTTTCACATTGTATACTTTTCTCCTTTCTTGGGCATTCCAGACTCAACAGACCATAGTAGATCCCTTAACCCCTTCAGTACTTTATTTACCTTCAGTCATCTGTTAATACACTTTACAGCTTAATATTAGAAAGCAATTGTAAAACACTTTGAACTACAATAAGTATCTGTGGTTTGCATAACTACACATGTATACTACATAACATTTTTAACATAACAAATATTAAACAATTAATTTGTGAAGAAGCTGTAAGTTAATATGCATTTTGTGAAGAATAATCATGAGAGATGCATTTTTCTCTAACACTATCTACCTTTCCCTCTTCTCCAACTTTTTCTCTTTCTCTTTCAACAACCCTAATCTGTTGAAGCTAATTTGTAAATAGTTTTGGCTGCCTACTCTAACTTTCTACTCATATACTATGTTTATGTCTTTATTATTGTTTAACTAAATATCTAGAGGTTAATGCTTTCAGACATTACTTTTCTATGTTGCTATGACAGGTATATTCTTTGTAACTGTGTTCTTGATAATGACTATATATCTTTATATATTACCTTGGTTCCTTAACATTATAAACTGTTAACTACAAACTTATCTTTCTGAAAAATTGTACTGTACTTAGCATATATGTTAACTGTGGAACTTTTCTCCCCAGGCCTCCACTGAAAAAGGGCAACAACTCAGTTGGACTAACCCGGTCAACAAATGTCAAATAAATAAATACATTTTCACACAAACAATATACAACTAAATATTAAATTAAGTAGAATAAAGTTGTTGCTCTGACCATATCAGTTGTGAAAGCTGCACAAAAAATGGAATTATTTTTCAATGTGTGAAAATGCACACAGAAGCTTCCGTTCATGGTCACTCACAGTTGCTCATCTTTTTAAAAGTAAAGATCAATATATTACAAACCAACACAGGATTGTTTCAGATAAGCTCTGCATTGTCCTATCTGCTGTGTGTGTGAATTTATACCTGACTAGGCCCCTTAGGATGGTTAGAGTTTGCTTGCCAAAAGCCTTTTTAGGTTCATAGGTTCATAGGTAGGTACTAAGCTATCTGCCCAAAGGCATTTATAAGCCTAGCCAGAATGTGTTGGCTTTCACCACCCACTTTGATTAGTTCCCTGTGCCTCTGTCCAGCAGAGCCACAGAAGTGATCCCCGGGTTAAACTTTCTGTTTCCCATCCACTCGTCAAGGTTTCTTTTGAAGAGTGTTAGCGAGGAGCTCTGCCTAATGTGGACTGGAATCTTGTTCCAAAGCATGGGAAGTCTCTGGGACAGGAATCTATCCTTCCAGCATGTCCTATTTATTGTTGTGGTGAGGTTTAGTTCCCTAGAGCATGTGGCTTGAGGGGATAAGGTTTTCTTTAGGTGGAGCATGTCCATCAATTCTGGGTTGGACATGGCCTTGTATGCCAGGCAGAGATCACATCTGAGTAGGCGGTATGCAACCGAGTACAGCTGGAGTTTCTTCAGTTGAGCTGCACAGGGCATCTGTTTGAGGCCATTGATCCTCTTGGTGAGGTAATTCTGGGGTTCTTCCAGCTATTGCAGGTGTCTTGTAAGGTACATCCCAAATGGGACGTTGTACTCTATGATGGGTCTGATGAGTGATGAGTAGAGGGGCACAATGACTTCTTTTGATCTGGATGCGAACCTTTTTGTGATTAGGTGGGCCACATAGAAGGATTTTCTAACCACTTTGGCAATGTGATTATCAAAGGTGAGATTACTATCTACTTGGGTCCCCAGATCCCTAATTATGTCTTCTGTATTTAGGGGACTACCACCTATGTGGTAGTTTGTGGGTACTTTGTTTTTTTCCAAAGGAGATGATTATGCACTTTTTGGCATTTAGCTTGAGGCCATGATTTTGACACCAGATATCTGTCTCAGGGAGATCCTTTTGGAGGATGTCTGTGTCAGCTGGAGAGTCAATTATAGCCCCTAGTTTGCAGTCGTCTGTGAACTTGGTCAGCCATAGTCTTCCTGTGCTTGCCTGTACCTCTGAAAAGTATATGCTGAACAGGAGGGGTCCTAGGACTGAGCCCTGGGGAATGCCACTTGTAACCGGTTTAGAGTTGGACCTAGCTCCAGCATCTCTCACCATGTGGGTTTTGTCCATGAGCCAGTTGGCAACTCATCTTGTGATGTAAGGGTTTATGTTCAGGCTGGTGAGCTTGTCTATAATACCAGAATGAGGAATGGTGTCAAAGGCCTTAGCAAGGTCTAGGTAGGCTGTGTGTACCACCTTTCCCTCATCTATAGCCTTGGTAATTGTCTCAAAGAATTCCACTAGGTTTAGGAGGCATGAACTGCCCTTAACAAAGCCGAACTGGGTAGGGTCCAGTGTTTGGAAGTTCTCAATGTTTCAGTCAATGAGTTCCATGATGATGCACTCCATAGCCTTGCAGACCAAGCTAGTCAGGCTTATAGGGTGATAGATAGTTCCCGGAGTCTGTTGTGGCTCCACCTTTGTGGAGCAGAATAACTGTTACTGTGCGCCACTCTATGGGTATGTAGCCTGTAGAGAGGCTGAGTTTGAACAGTATGTTTAGGTGAGGAGTTAGTTCATCTTTGAGCTCGTGTAGGACACAGCCTGGGACACCGTCCAGTCCCAAGTGTCTGTGATTTCAGGGACTCTACATTCTTCTGGTATTGTTATGGGCCCTTTTGGAGGTGAGAGGGGGGTGAAGTTTGTGCTGAACCTGTCTGCCAGGATGTTGGCGATATCAGTCGGTTCAGTGTATTTTGTGCCATTCTGCACTAACTCCAAGCAGATCTGAGCATTGCCACTTAGATTCTTGACATAACTAAAGAATGCCTTGTGGTTATCTTTGGAGTCCTTGGCAATTTTTCTTTTAAAGCTCGCCTTGGATGATTTTATGAGGGATCGTAGTTTCTTGCTGATACTGATCAGGGATGTCTTCCCTTCTTGGGATTTTACTCTTTTCTGTACTAGTTTCTTCCTATTGTACAGCTTGTTTATGGCAGGAGTCCACCAGACTGGTTTCCTTTTCTTGGAGGAGTGAGTCTTGGTTTTGCTTGGGATGGCACGATCCATGCATTCTTGTAGGTGCCCGTATAATGCATTAGTAAAGTATTTTGCAGCTTGGACAGCATTATCCTTCAGCATGGGGGCTTTGAAACTTTCCACCTCAGTCTTAAGTAATGTGAAGTTTGCTTTTGAAAAGTTTTTCACAGTGGTTTCCTTGTATGGGGGTGGGGGCGGAATGTGGATATCCAAAGTGATTTATTTATGGTCAGATCTAACCAGCATGGGGTTGACTTTCGGTGTGGAACACCAGTTGCCCATGTTGGTGATGACCAGGTCCACTATGTTGTCACCTCTGGTGGGAGTGTTGACCTGTTGAACCAGGGTGTTTGAGTTTATAAATTCTATGAAATGCTGGGCAAGGGAGTTAGTACTTGAGTAGTTCTCCTAATTAATGTTTGGGTAATTGAAATCACCCAATATTAGGGTGTTTGGTAGGACCTTTATGTTTCCCAGTGTTTCCAGAAATGTGGAATGGGGGTCCTGGGACATGGTGGGTGATCTGTAGCAAGCTACAATTTGAATTGCAGTTTTGCCCATTGTTAGTTGCACGTGGATGATCTCTGGTCTATGCTAGAGCAACAAGGTGCACCAATTTAAGAAAGAAACCGTTCAAATAATAATTTTCTAACAAATAGTAAAAAATTAGAGGTAAACAACAAAATATAAGTCAAAGTAAATCTTCTTGTCTATAGGGTATCCCTTTCTTTCTACAAATAGTGAAAGTGGTAAAAAATAAAATCTAAATCAAAATAAGTCTTATGTTACCAGGCAACTGCACAGTCAATCACAAACCAACACAGGGTTGTTTACATAAGCTATGGATTTAAATTTATGGTAAGTTTACTTGCACAACTGTACTTTTTCGGGGGAGTTGATATTTTTTGATTTTTTGGGGGGGGGGGAATTGATCAGTTTTAGTTGATGATGTTTATTATACAAGTATATGGCTAAGTGTCAAAACCTCGTGTGTGTGTGTGTGTGTGTGTGTGTGTGTGTGTGTGTGTGTGTGTGTGTGTGTGTGTGTGTGTGTGTGTGTGTGTGTGTGTGTGCGTGTGTGTGTGTCTATATATATATATATATATATATATATATATATATATATATATATATATATATATATATATATATAAAACTTAAATTATTTCCAAATTTTATTAACTAATAGAGATAGAATCCGATCCCTGGATCTGATACAGACATTTTACTAACTCGTGGCCTTCAACAAACTCTCAGGCTGCTCCTCTAGCCATAATGCACCACCCCTAACATATCTCAGATCTTGTTTGCGGCTTTAGCATTTAGAAGTAGTTGCCTTTAGCTCTCTAGTCTCCACTGAGGGATGTCAGATTTTCATATTTACTTTCCAAAAAATTTTACAAACAACTATTTCTTTAATCTTTAATCATCGTTTTTCATCTTAAGTCATTTCTTTAATTCTGTTTTTTACATTTTCAGTGTAAAACCTTTCTACCATCATTGGTAGGTCTACTTCTTTCCCTTTACCCTTCTTTACATGTAGTGTAACCTCTGTAATTACCATTGTTGGTATTATTTCATTACCTACAAGGTTTTTCTCTTATAGTTCTTAAATACCATTACTGGTATATCCCCTTCCTTTTACTTTCTGCCTATTTAAAAAAAAAATACTATAACTCTCTTTTAACTAGGACAATGTCTGAGAAAAATCAAGCAGGTTTTAAAAATGTGACAGGTGTGGGCACAAGTTGCCTTTGTCTGCTGCCCACAATCTTTGTGTGCATTGTTTAGGACCAGAACACTTAAAACATGACTTCAGTATTTGTCATGGGTTCAAACCCCTAGCTTTAGCAGACAGGAAAAATAAGCTGATTTTAAAGGGATTGCTGCCATCTTCTTTTTCTGAAGCCATTGCTGGGGATCAATTCCCCAAACATATATCTAAAGACCTATCAAAAAGGTCTATATCCTTGGATTATCCAGCCTTTACCTCTTTTGAACCAAGATGAAAGAAAGAAAGAAAGAAAGAAAGAAAGAAAGAAAGAAAGAAAGAAAGAAAGACAGAAAGAAAGAAAAAGAAAGAAAGAAAGAAAGAAACAAAGAAAGAAAGAAAAACTGAATCCAAAGCTACATCCGATCCAACCATCATTGGATCCAACCACATGTATTTCAGGGGTCTACTTTAGTCCTGTGAAAGCCAAATTGCTCAAATACATCACACGCAAACCATAATGAGCGAAACGTGAATACGTTGAATGCACTAAACTGTGAAATTCGAAATCTCGATCTTTCATAGTTGGCCAATCCCGCCACCCGCAACATACTACCTACTGAAACACAGTAAAAAACAATGCATACACACACTATCCCAAACCCTACTTCTAACCCTAAACTAAAGCACCAAACCCCTACTTCTAACCCTACACTAAACCCTACATACACAACTATCTATGCACTATCCTTAACCCCTCCCTAACCCTAAGGTCCATTACTGGCCTCAACAGATTTGGTTTTCTTTCTTTTGGCCTCATCTACTACACCTAATCCTTGTGAAGCTGAGTATGTGTATTGCCCAATTTAAGTGCAACCTAGACCACTGGATGGGGAATAGGAAATTTACACTGAGCCTGACACCCATGTCCTTTATGGACAGAGGTAGATTATAAATGCGTGGCCCACAATGTGATATTTGGATACATGACAGTATTATTCTTTCAGAAAAACTTGGCTAGGCTTGCAAAGGCAGCAGAAACAAAGCAGAACTTGTCTACCACAGAGAGATTTAAAACTATTTAATACTAAAAATCAGAAAGTATAAGAAAAATAAAAACAGAGTGAAATGTGAAGTCAGCTAAAAGCAACTGGATAAGCACTTTCAGCAGGAATGCCTTCATCAGATCCTGCTGTACTAAACCTTGACTGAGATTGTGGAAACTCACTGGATTGATGATTTGCAGGTTGATAAGCTGCCTGGACTAAATGGAATGTTCCCTTTAAAACCTTTATTGAAAGGGAAGAGGCTGAGGAAGTAGATTTTGATTGGCTAAGCCTCTGCTTAAATTTGATGAGCAAAATTTAGTACAACGGTATCTGATGAAGGCATTCCTGCTGAAAGTGCTTATCCAGTTACTTTTAGCTGACTTCACATTTCACTGTGTTTTTATTTTTCTTATACTTGCTGAATTTTAGTATTAAATAATTTTAAACATTTCTGTGGTGGACAAGCTCTGCTTTGTTTCTGCTGTTAAGTTTTAGACTGGCAAGCTGCCTTTAACTGTTTGTGGTGCATTTTTACCTGGTAGGCTTATAAAGAACCCTGGGTCATTAGCCTTGTAACAATCTATAAATCTATGAATCATTGAGATATATCCCAAAGGGAGTGTTGCATTGTATAACAGGTCTGATCAGTACTGAATATAGAGGAATGATAACATCAATGGAGCTACACAAAATACTTTTGGCTATTAGTCGTGTTAAGTAGAAGGATTTCCTTTCTATAGATGCCATGTGATTATCAATGGAGAGGGAACTATCAACCCAAGTGTCCAGGTCCCTGACTACTCTTTTGTTTAGTAAGGGAACATTACTTATATTGTTTGTTGTGAGTAATTATTGTTCTCTGAAAGAAACAATACTATACCTTTTAACACTCTGATTAAGCCTATTATCTGTACACCAGGTATTAATCAGGGTAAGGTCTTTCTGAAGTGTAGGTATAACAGAGGGGGGTTGACAGTTACACCCTGTGGCTAACCAGAGGTCCTGTGCATGACTTTTGAGAGCAGAGATGTAGATGTCAAACAGGAGACCTGTGGGTTTATTTATTTTGTTTTACAGATCATGAGCAGCAGACTGAAGCTAAATCTACTCCACCCCCAAAAAACTGTCAAACAATGCAGTTTACACTACTGCAAGAAACATACCACCATATTGCATATCCGAGACTAGCAGTCTGCGGAAGAAGAGAGTCAGTGAGCAATCAGAAAGGATTAGAGGAAACACTTCTGATGCAGATGAAATTCCAAAGATAAATACAATATATATGGTTTCCAACAGGCATGTTACATGTAAATAGATTTGAACTTTTTTCATCCATATTAATTTGTCCAAACCTCTAGTTAGCATCTAGCACAAAGAAGAAATTCTCACTTGACATATAAACCACAATGTATATACTGTGGCATGGATAATGGTCCCCTTTAACCGCTTTGTTAAGATCTTCCAGAGGCATACATATACAAGCCTTGCTAGATTTACCCATAAGCAGCCATGCTAGCCTCCTGGTAACCTGCTTTGGTTTGCTTAATGACTGTACCCATCACTCTGGGCATTTCCTTCATCGATTTGTCTTTCAAACATAAAGGGAGTTTCCTTGGAGTGTGCACAGTTGATGATATTCTAGGATCAAACTTTGGGACACAGACATGGCAAATATTCTAGACTAACAAGTTAATCTTCCAAATCCTGCAACACATGAGTGTCTTTACAATGCAAATCGTGAATTCTCTTCACTATACCAAGCTTCTGACATACATATATCATATACAGATGGAGCATCTGTTCTAGCAGGCTGAAATTGACTATGGTATTTCCTGTTATTGGATTCACAAGTACTTGTGATGCAGTGATAATATCTGATGCACAAAAGAAGTAAGCAGTTTAGATTTGTTAGTGTTAAGTTATCTCATCTTCAGCAATTCAAAGATTTCTACAGCCATTACATTATGCCCCAATATCATGCTCAAGTTCCCGCGGTAGTGGTGCTGCGGTAGCATTGTCGCCTCACAGCAAGACGTTGTCGCGTTCGATTCTCAGCTAGAGCGTCATCTGTGTGGAGGCTGGCATACCTTCGTTGAAGGTTGTGCATCAGGGCTGGTAACTCTGCATGTAAAAATCCACTACCAAACATTAGCGGACCGGAGTTCCGCTGTGGCGACCCCTAACCGGGATAAGCCGAAAGACACAACATCATGCTCAAAAGTGGCACATTTATTATTTAGCAGTCATTTTTCTCTGCAGCCTTAATGCTTTAGTATTTTACAAACCATTGCTCCTTTACTCATTTAAAGTGCCTTTAAAGATCAAGTTTAAATGTGCAAAGCAAACTTTTCACACAAAAAAAGTGGCTGCCTGCATATTTATGCAGGCAGACACTTGTATGAAAACAAGTTTATTTTGCAGCATTTAAAAAAATATGTGCATGTAAAGTTTCCTTCCAAACACAGAAGACTTAACATACAAAGCCGTATTTACACATTAATTTTAATGGATGGGCAGGAGGAGCTTACAAAACTCTGGATGTCCAACTCTAATTATGTTGGATTAGTGTGGTTAGAAATTGTGTATTACTTATATAATTGCCAAACTGTTAAATTAACGGTTTAGCAAAAAAATCAACCAACTAATCGTTTGTTTTTTGCAGACTGTTAATTTACATTTTGTCAGTTGCATAACTAATACAGAATTATTCACCCATGCTAATCCAGCGTAACTAGAGATTGAGACCCAGAGTGATATAAATGCCTCCTTCCCCCCCATTAATATTAATGCCATAAATATGGCACTGTATGTTGTCTTCTGTGCTTAGAAGCAATTTTTAAAATATGATCTGATGTTGTCAACTTTCATTCATTCCTAAATGTATGGGTTCATCTCATGGAGATTAACAAACTCTTGAGCTCCTTTCCTACCCACAATGCCCCATGCCTAGCTTCTCTCAGATCTTGTTTGCCACTTTCACAACCAGATGTGGTTGACTACTGCTCTCAAACGATCGCATTGAGATGTGTTTTTTCCTAAAATCTTTAACCTTAAGCGCTGTTTGTTTAGTAAATCTCTCTGTTTAATAACTTTATTCTATCTGTCAAGTTTTTTGCTACTCTTATTTATCGTTCATTCCCTTATACACTTGCGAGTGTATTCTCACTGTCATTGCTGGTAGGCCTTTCCTACTCTTGCAGTTATATCTTCTTCTTTCTTTTTCACAAAAAAAAAAAAAAACAACTAAATGCTAGCCTTTTTTCTCTGCCCTTTACCTTCCTTTACTGACATTATTTAATTCATTTTTAACAGTATAGATATCTTGGTTATTTGTTGATATCTGCTTGTTTAGAGGGTTTCCTGCAGCTATGTCTGAAAAAGGCTTTAAAAAATGTACAAAATGTGGGCACAGGATGCCTTTTACTGATGCTCACTCCTTATGCAGGTACTGTTTAGGGACTGAGCACTTAGACAAGGAATGTGATATTTGCAGTGGTTTTAACCTAAGAGCCTTAACCGAAAGAAGGAATAAATAAATATTAAAAGGTCTTTTGCCAACTACTTTTTCTCAGGTCATTGCTAGAGTTCAGTCTCCAAAGGCTAAAGCAAAGGACCCTTCAAAAAAGTCCAGGTCTTTGGATTGTATGGCTTCCATTTCATCTGATGTGAGGAAAATCAAAACAAAATTGGATCTAACATCACCTGCGATCCGGCTGCCGTCGGATTCGATGAAATAGCTGGTAAGTCCTTCCTCCGATCCAAAAGAATGTACTATGGATCTGAAGTCTCCGAATCTGAAGTCTTTGCCTTGGACTTTGTATTCAAACTCAGTGGATCCAATACCATCTAGGGTGCCCTCCCCTTTTCTTGAGAGGCATTCTAAACCCCCTTGAGGGGTGTCCACTCATTTCTCCAGAAGTATCATGGAGGCCAATGTGGAAAGGGTGATGAGGAGATTTTTCACTGAGTAATTTCAGAAGGGAGTCTTCACAGTTTCTACTCCCTTGGGTCAGGAACATCATCCATTGACTACTCCAGCAGTAGCTGCTCCTCCTCTGGCTCAAGCTGTAGGGTTAGAGTCCTCAGATCCAAGTGTTCTAGGCCCTTTTGTGTTGGATATAAAGAGACACTTCTCTTCAGATCCTACAGTTACTCTGAGGCCACTTGCTCCAACATCTTCAGATCTGGATGACTCTTGGAGTTGAAGCTTCCAGGTCAGATCCAAGGGGAATGGATCAACTCCAAGGTTTTCAGAGCCATCTGTTCCTCTCAGAGCTTCTGCTTTGGACAGCTCAGGCAGATGGCTCTTGGAGCAGAAGGAGTTGGAGGGCCAGAAACTAATTTTCTTGGCTCCATTGGCTTCCTTTTCTTTGGAGTAATTGACTCCGAGGTTGTGAAGAAAGTTTTCTCTGCTCTAACAGGTCAGGCGGATCCTTCCCCCTTATATCCACCTACAATGTCTCAGCTGACTTTGCACCATGATCCCCAGCATTCTACACCACTCAGACAGCCATCCCAGTGCTTTCAGACCACCCAGCTGCGTACTGTCATCTCTTCAGCTACTTCTCCTGATCATCCCACTGAGGAAGTCCCTAGGAAGAGGACATGCAAGAGGAGGCAATTAGACTCCCCCCAGGAGTCTGCCACTGAGGATACTGACTTTGATGAGGAAGAAAGGTCTCCCAAATCACCACCTGGTGACATCTCATTTGGAGACATCCTTGAGATCCTAAAACATAAGGGTGGTTGGTCTGTCCAAAACCCAACTCCTGAAGAGTCAGTATTTCTGGAAGCTTTCAGGACTGGCCAGTCTACCTTCTGGGTCCCTCTGCCCACTGATGATCTCAATAGTTTGGTTTCTAAGTAGGTGTTGAAGGAACCTGATACGAGTGAGCCAATCTCCAAGAGAACGGACAGGAGTCTGGCTCCACTGGTAGGTAGAGAACACTGGAGTAAGGGAGCACCATTTGATGCCATGGTTGTGGCATCAGCTACAAAGAAGGAACTTGCTGAACAGAATTTCACTCTCCATCCTCAAATAGAGAATCTAGGGATCTGGACAGGATTGAGAAGTGAGTATATGTTTCAGCAACGTTTGCTATCTGATCGCCAAACTGTTTGGCATACTTTATGATATTGCAAAGGGACTTTATTAAGGAACTTTCAAACTCCCTTTCAGGGACCACTACTGCAGAGGCTCAAACTTCTGTGGCCTCGCAGTTGGTTATTATTCAATATTTTGCAGTCTCATCCATGAGGCTCATTTTGCATAATGCAGAAGGAGCTTCAGGGGCTGCGGGTTCAGGCATTTTCATAAGGAGGCATGCCTGGATGTGCCTTTGTGATTTTGTGGAACCCTTTAAGTCATCTTTCATCAATGCTCCTTTTGATGGTTCTTCCTTGTTTGGCCCCCACAGTGAAAGGTACACTCTCCAGGTGCAAGAAGGATGGAAAGACCCTATCTGCTGTGGATGTACATTTTTCAACCCCTCAATGGACCTTTTCCAGAAATCAATGGGGAGATCGAAAGATGTGGTTCAGGAAGTTTCAGGGGTCTTTCCAGGACACATGTGGAGGTGATTCCCCCAGAGGCAGAGAGGGGCAGTGATAATGGAAGAAAATGCCCCTGTGGCAGAGGAGGTCTGCAAAACCAAGGGTATAGAGATACTTTTTCTGACAGACCCTGTCAGTGTTCCTGAACAGAAGCCCAATTGTTGTCCTCTGGGGGCAGTCGGGGGTCACTTATCTCTGCATCAAGAAGCCTGGCTAAACATAACAAATGACACTTGAGTGCAGAGAATCCTTTCCGGAGGTTATATTATTCCCTTTTCCCTTCTACCCCATGTTACCCAAGAAAATCCTTGATGTTCCACCCAGTCAGAGGGCAGCAGTGCTCAAAATCCAAAAGCTGCTAGAAAAAAAAAGAGTCATCCAAGACGTCCCTCAGAACTAAACAGAATCTGGAACTTACTCAAAATTGTTTTTAGTGCCAAAGAAAACAGGGAACTGGAGACCAGTTTTAGATCTCAGTGTGTTGAACAAATCGGTTCAACACACTAAGTTCTGGATGGTCACAGTTCTCCCCATTCTGCCCTTTTTGAGTATGGACAAATGGATGTGCTTAATTCTTCAGGATGTGTACCATCACATAAAAATGAACAGATGCTCCAGAAGGTACTTATGCTTCTGGCTGGGACCCAGTAATTACCAGTTCAGAGCACTGCCCTGTGGTCTCACCCCAGCTCCCAGGGTGTTCACCAAGTGTATGGCAGTAGTGACAGTTCACTTGAGACTATAGGGATTCTACTTGTTTCCATATTTGGATGACTGGCTCATTTCTGCTCCAACCAGGCATCAACTGGTACAAGCCCAAGACCAAGTGTTGCAGACTTGTTCAAATATTGCAATAACCATCAATCAGAACAAATACCAACGCAGACATTGGGATTCATAGGAACAATATTCAACACAGTCTCTATGGTAGCAACTCTTCCCCTTTGAAGAGTAAAAACAATAAGAAATCAGGTCAAGAAAACAATTTGCTGTACCAAAATTTCAGCTTGGCTGATTCTACAGGTACTAGAATTAATGTCAGCAGCAATAATCTTAGTTCCTTTAGCAAGATATCACGTGAGAATTCTCCAATGGATGCAACAAACACCATGATCAATTCTCTCTCAACCTATATCGACAGAGACAAGAATAACACAGCTGTGCAAATGTTGTCCTGGTGGATGCAATCACAACAACTGCTGCTAAGCCTTCCTTTCATTCTTCCTCTGCCCAATGCCACAGTGACCATGGATGCTTCCCAGATTGGGTGGGGGGGGGGGCATTTTCTGGAAAAGACAGTCCAAGGCACTTGGTTCCCTGAGGAGGCCAACATGCATATCAATGTTTTGGAAATGACATTGGTGCTTTTGGTGTTGCAAGCATTCCAGACCTCTCTCCCCCTCAGAATAATTGCAATCCAAATGGACAACATAAACAAACAAGGAGGAACCATATCTTACCCTCTGTGTAGAGAAGCCCTGAGGGTGTGGTAATAGGTGATTTCTTCCAACCACTTTCTAATTGCAATGCATATTCTGGGGAAGTCCAGTATGATAGCAGACAAGCTGAGCAAGTCCATCTTACTGTCTCATGAGTGGTCTCTCAACAACAAAGTGACAGATATTATTTTCCATCAGTGGGGCCAGCCTTGCTATGATCTCTTTGCAACTCCTCTAAACAACAAGTGCATTAACTTCTTTGCCCTAGTCCCTCCCCGTGGGAGTCATCAAGGGATGCTGTACTCCATGATTGGCCTTCTGTATGCTTTTCCCCCAACTCCTTTAATTCCCATATTCCTCCAGAAAGCAGCCAGGTTGAAGAGCAAAGTCATCCTCATTGAACCTTATGGGCCTTGACAAATTTGGTTCCTCCTTCCTTTGGCCTCATCTTCCGTACCTAGCTTGGATTCTGGTTCCAACTCCAGACATTCTGTCTCACCCGACAGGCATAATTCACCCAGACATCCCAAACCTCAAACTGACTACATGGTTTCTCCAATTCCATTAATAGCCAGCCAACATATGCTCTCTTTGCCTGTCTGTTCCATTCTGCTATCTTCCCATAAACTCTCTACGAGAAAACTCTATAGAAGTAAATGGAGAAGATTTGTTTATTGAGAAGAACAGCATCAGGCAGAACCTTTCTCAGTCCTGATACATTCTGTTCTTGAATTTTTAGCAAGTTTATTTAACGAGGGTGCTAGTTCATTGATTATCAAACTCCAACTCACAGCCATTTTGAATTTCCATGTGGGTGTTCACTGGCTTCCTCTAAATTGTGCAAAGCTTTTTTGAAAGGTACATCTGCTAGAAGAATTTCAGAACTTCAAGCATTATCATCTAAGCCCCCATATTTGATTTTCCACAAAGACAGGGTTACCTTAAGTACCAATGATTCCTTCCTACCGAAGGTGATGTCAGAATTCAGCATTAACCATAACATTAACCTGCCAGTTTTCTTCCCAAACTTTGTAAGTAAATGAGAGTATATGCCGCATTTACTGGATATACATAAGCAATTGCATTTCTACCTGCATAGAGCAAAACAAATTAAAAAGATAGACCAGCTCTTTGTCTCCTTTGCACGTCACAAGATGGGCAAATCAGTCACAACAGTAACTATACCCAGATGGTTGACAGATTGCATCTCATTTGTCTCTACTAAATTGAATCTCCCCCTGCCAAAAATGTTAATGGCTCATTTAACTAGATCTATGGCTGCTTCCACTGTATTCCAGTCTAGAGCATCCATGGACGATATATGTGCAGCTTTAACTTGGTCAAATCCTCATACCTTTATCACTCATTACAAACTTGATCTGGTCTTGAGGGAAATAGCGACCCTTGGCTCAGCTGTATTCAGGAATATCCTTCCTTAGAGTCCACCCAGGAATTTATGTTGTTGGGGACTCTACTCTGTCCCATATGTTGAGGAATGAATGAAAATTGACAAAGTCAGATAAAGAAGTTATGCACTTACTATAACGTTCCATCTGTGTTGTCCATTTTCATTCTTCCTCAACTTTCCACCCTCCATCCCCCTCCATTTTTCTGTAATGACTTCTGGAAGAATGAGACCTTAAAGGACACCAAGGAAACCATATGTCCCTTGTGTTGAACTCCAGTTATGGCTATTGTTTTATAGTGTATCTTTTTCTTTCCTTCAAGCTATGAATAGGATCTGAGGGAAACTAGGCATGGGGCATTGTCGGTAGGAAAGGAACTCGAGAGTGTGTTAGTCTCCATGAGCTGAAGTAACAACCAAGTTGGATCCACGTGTCAGATCTGAACTGGATCCAAGTGTCAGATCTGAACTGGATCCAAGTGTCAGATCTGAACCCATACTTTGAGGAAGAGAGAAAATGGACAACACAGATAAAATGCTATGTTAAGTACATAACTTATTTTCTATTTACACAATGGTGCAAAAGCACATTGGATTTTTGTATAAAAAGTGTTCACATGCATAAAGAAGTATATTAACACTTTTTTTATGCTAAAAACAAAGGTCATTTTACACCATTGAACATGATCTTTAAGTAAATAATTTCCTGATTTTGCTCCATAGTATTCATCTCCTTCTAAAGCAACATTTTGTATTTTAAATACTTCTGCAAAATTACTCCTCTTATTGCATAATTTGCATTTCTGACTGAAAGACAGACCTAGCACATTTATAACAACATCTCTTGCAACTTCATCCTGTTTTACAACTTTTGTTTCATATTAGATCTTACAACCAAGTCTTCAAAAGCCATTTGATTTGATTCAAAGTATTGCTTTTGTCTGTAACCACATCTTTGCTTCCCATTATGTTTTGTTAGCTTCTTGCAAAAAGATGTTTCTTTCTTGTTCACCTTCTATGGTACAAAACAATCCCACATCTCACAAGTGCACCATACAGCTCCCCAAACTCATGTACTGAGCTTTATTCTCAAATCAGTCTTTGTCGTTAGTTAAACTCTTATTTTCTAAGTTGTAGCAAATTAGAGATGAAGAGTTATTTTGTATATGCTGCTTTGGATATGAATTTTCAGATAGATGCAACAAACAAATCATATTAGTTAAAAAAGTGGATCCTCAGATTAATACAAACATGGCAGTGGAAACTGGTCCTTTGGCTTCAAATATCATCCGCCCCGGTGAGGAGAAAGATTCTGAAATATTGTAGGAGGTTGACAAGTACCAGGAAGATATACACGGTCTCATCTCTATAAATATCATTTGTTCTGAAACCAGTGTCCTCAAAAGCAATCTGGTAGAATATACAGTAAATTTTATGTTGTCTTACATTAGTCTTAACTTCTTAACACCTCTGTAGTGTGGAATGTCACACCTCTAGCAACCTATGCATACCTTGAATTCCTTAGCATGTTCTGAAAAATAAATTTAAAAAGCATAAGACAAAGGGCAGGATTCACGAAGCCTCCGTGTAAGAGTTATAACTCTTACACGGAGGCTGCAGTTAAACGGAGTGATGTCAGCATGCTCTGCATATTCATGAGAGCATGCTGAATCACACCTAAGGCTAACATGGTCCATGTAAGACAGTAGGGGGCGTGTCCGTAGGCTGAGCCCTGTAAGCGGACACGCCCCCAGATGAGTAAAAGTGCCCAAAGTAAACACCCACGACAGAGTCCATAGAAATGTGAATAAACACAACACAACACATGCCCCCACAGACTATGAACAGAAAATATATAAATGAACATGTTATAAATTTTTTCTAAATCGTAAAGATGTTTGCCCGTGAGTGCGCTCGTTTGCGCGAGCATGCCCGTAGCGCAGCTACAGTTAGCAGTCAGTGGGAAAGCATATAAGAACTAAATATGCAAAGTAAGCCAAGCAGCAATAGCGTAGCGGTAGAGATGTTGGCTGAAAAGCAGGCATTCATGGTTCGAGCCCCCACAACACCAATTTTTATTTTTAGCAAAATAAGCACGAAACAAGTCCCTGACAAACATGTACACATAAAATCACATTTTATGTAAAATGTAATGAAATAGCCCATTTATATTGAAGAAATGTGAGGTAACAAAACAATAAAAAATGCCAGATGTGCCCATAGCTGAGCTACAGTTTAACAGGGTGAGTGCATCTGCCCGTAGGTGAGCAGTGGTTTAACTGATGCAAAATGAGTGCCCGTAGCTGAGCAGTGGTTTAACAGGTGCAAAATGAGTGCCCGTAGGTGAGCAGTGGTTTAACACGCTGAAACTATGTGCCCCTAGCTGAGCTGAGTGTAATATGCGTGCTGATAGCCAAATGAGGCTTAAACCAGCGTATCCCGTTTGCGCGGAGCTGCGCACCACGCAAACAAGCTAACCAATGGGCAACGTTGAGCAAGCAGTATCAAAACTGCCTTTACACAGACACACCCCTCAGCTTGTCTAGACAGTCATAAAAAATAAAAAGCAGTGGCCAGGTTCGAACCCAGGATACTATACACCATAGTCAAGGTACTGAACCACTAAGCCATGACAGAAGTACTTATAAATGCAATAATAGCAAATATATAGGAATGAATACAAACTGGAGCATGACAATGCAGGTTTAGTGAAGTTGATACAATTCCAAAATGGCCAATCACAGATATGTGTGGGAAAAACGGCCTATATAAGCCCCATAGGTGGGAATACACAGCATAAACGATTGTAGAACTGACTTGCAGCCAGAATGACAGGAGTAGGTGAGGGTAGTTGCTTTCGAGCACAGAGGTGTGGCATTGAGGAGTCCAGGTACATGGTCTGGCTCCTAGTTCACAATCATGAGGCCCAACTCATGCAGGGCCAGGTCCTGTGGGGAGCATATAGGGCTGAGGCATGGGACCGGTTGGCTCATGATCTCACCAGTGCCACAGGGATTCCAAGGACTGGTGAGAAGGTCTGTCACCACCATGCGGACCTGAAGAGATGCAAGCAGGACCAATTGAACCTTTGGATCCAGGAGACCCGGAAAATGCCCAACACCCCACTACTGAGTAAGTTACATTTAATTATGTATGTAAGAAATTAAACTAGCTGATATTATGGAGATGTGTATTCCAATATTACTTCATTTATATTACAGCTGCAGGTGTCCGTTCTGCGAACCGCAGAGCCTATGGCGATAGGCTGGTGCGGTTGCGCCACCAGGCAGGTCAGTAATCCACTCCCAGTAACTGTAAAGAAATATAAAAGTATGACAGTTAGCAAAAGAGTGCAGTGTAGTCACTAAGTAATAAAATATGCAAGTAACAGTGTAAAAGTGTTTGCAAGTATTGCTTGATTACAAAAGTGTGTTGCATCTGTAATCCAAACAGAAAAATGAAAATGTCTGAAATAAATTCTGAAATAAAGATGCCCCACCTGTAATAAAATAGTACACAACCTGCAGCAGGCTGAAAAGTACAGCTCTAGAAGATGATCAAATCACATGTGTGAAATATATCCCTGTTGAAATACTGAAACATGACAGAAGTGAGACTGCTGGAAAGGATTGTAATAACTACAGGTAAAACATGTCAATAAAGTCTAGAAGTAAGTAACATCCTGAATAGTAAAATGAAAACAAGTGAGAGAGTGTGGGAAAGTGTCATGAATCCAGCAATACAGTAGTAATAACCCCTGAATAAAGTATACTGCAGTCAGTACAGAATGAAACGCATGTGAGAAGCAAAACCAAACAGCGAAATCTGTTCAAAGTGTTGCTGCAGCTGGAATGTGTATCCCAAAATCTGGATATGCTGCTCTCAGTCTGCAATATGCAGATAGTATGATTGTCTGATATACCAAACATCCACACTTGTCTATTGCTATATAAAGCAAATGTAGCAGGATGATGTAGCTGAACAAAGCTAGATATGAATGTGTATGAAGAACAATAAAATGTATATTGATGTAGCAGTAACAGTCCTATCACCAAGTTGAAGTAGTTATCATATAGGAAACTGTAGTTAGAACAGTAGTGTGTATATATGTACAGCTATTAGAAATGTACAGCATATGTATTGGTATTCGAAGGTGTTAATATTATTTTCTTCGCCCCACCCTATAACCACAAATAACCCATTCCACGTGAAAATGGTATGTGCAATCACAATTAACACCCCTGGACATTTGTCCTGTTGGGTCATATATATTTGTATGTCCGTTGATGCATCTGCCCTGTTCATACATCCAAACCTGATGGCCTGTTGCCATCAATCAACCCTGCATGTTGTTGGACTGTGTATTGCTGTTCAAATTATGCATGTGTTATGCTCGCTGTTCAATGGTGTGAATATCTGGGTGTTTGGTTAATGGGAATACTAATGCATGCTGTTACAACTAATTGTGAATGGTATTATATGTCACTAACCCAAACTGTCATGACATAATGCAAAACATAGGACGACAGGGAAGGCGGGTTCCAGTGGACCCACCTCTCCCACCTCAGCTGGCGAGTGCACCTGGCACTAGTGCCCAGTCTGGACCCTCCTCCAGTGGCCCTGTGCCACCTGCAGGTGGAAACGCTGCAGGGGATGGGGCTCGTCCCCCCTCTGTAAGTGTGGCCGGAGGAGAACCACCACTCACCCTCCGTAGTGTCCGGACTGTGGTGCGTAGGGAGATCCAGGACTCTGTTCTTGGGTCCCTATGCCAGCTTGAAGCACAGGTGGTACAACTTACGGGCATGCCTGTTGCCCGGCCTACACAGCCCCCAGCACAGCCCCGTCTTGGGCAGTGAAGGAACAGTGGCAACTGCCTATGGATGGGGATATCATTTCCACTGTTGCCATCTGTGGGCTCATGGGCTCTGGATATCCAAACCTCCGTCCCCGTCAATTGTGTAACCCCCCCCACACGTGTCATACACCACCACTGTATGCGTCTTGTTTGTCTTGTCTGTTGACCTACCCAACCTACCACCCCAGCTATACTGACTTCCTTCACCTGACATACCACTCTCACCTGAAAAAAAAAAAAAAAAAGGGCACTCTGTATGCACATAAAAATTACGCCCCATACATAGCTGCCCATTCCACACACATGTCTGCTGGACATGGAAACTATCAATTACAATTGGCTGTACAACAAGTATTATTGTTGTCCTGACATCTCTCTCAGTGGTGGAAGGTTTCAAATGTCACACCAAATTACATACATATGCACAGCTGTTGCTGATGAAGAAGTGGGCAGCTATGGGCCTTACCTACATCCCTCCTGCAAATCCCAAGCTTGTTTCCCTACTGTCTTACCCTCTTTGTGACCCCTTTTTCACCACTTTCCTGTCTCCCCATTTTCATTTCTTTCAAAGAAAATAGCGCGGGTGTGCGCCAGAGTAAGCACTGTTAAGCGGTTGTAAGCGGGTGTGCGCGGAGCTGAATGCCAGTGCGCATGCATGAGCTCCACGCAAACCAGCGCTAACCCGGTTACAACTGCTGAAAAGTGCCTTAGTCACTCTGATTGACAGGTCCTGTACTCACTTCAAAAGCAAAATAAAATCCCACTGTCAGTCCCGAACCCAGGACCTTGGAAACAGTAGTCTGTATGACCTACCAGTAAACCATCACTCTTATACAAGATTCTTGTGCTAAAATAAATATAATATGTAATAGTAAGGGTGAATGTAAAGGGAATATGGGATGTGTAGTACACAAAGCATGTCATTTAGAATTACTGTCAAAACTAGTGGATTCCCATAATAGTAGTGTGTGAACAGAAACAGCCATGCTAGTTGGTAGCTTGTAGGTAATAATGTCAGTTAATGTACATATATAAATGTATGTATATTTACATATATATATATATATATATATATATATATATATATATATATAGTTGTAGGTGTCATTGTGCATACACACTTACTACAGGGAACAGGAGAGAGGAATGGAGAAATGTGAATCTACAACAAAGCCTGAATCATAAGAGAGATACTAACCTTTACACTCACAGAACAGTGTCCACAGCATACCAGCATGGTCCCCACCCTTACAATCTGAAAGGGCAACGCCTATCTCACATACCCTTTTATAGCACTGTCCTGAAATCACAGTGAGAACTGCAATCAGTACACAACTGGCTGCATGCAATTAGCAAATGCTGGCTTACAATTGGTGCAGAGGCCATCACATGGACCTATGCAGATACCTACAAAAGCATCCTGTACTAACACTCCACACATGCAATACGTTCATTGCACTGTCTGGAAGCAGACAGAGGGAGAGAGACAGACAGAGACAGAGAGAAAAAAAAATGCACACGCTACACACTGTGAGTCTAAGCTGTCAGCAGTGACAGTAGCAAGCCGTGCCAGCAGCAGCAGGAAGCAGAAGCAGTGGTAGCGCAACCAGCTGCGACAAACACAGGTAATGTAAAGTAGCAGGTTAATAGTCTGCATACTGTGAACCCTCCAAATGTGTCATAGGTCTGTATCTATAGGTATGTCCATGTGATATGCTGTGTGTACGTAGTTCCACCAAAA
This sequence comes from Protopterus annectens, assembly GCF_019279795.1. Taxonomy (NCBI): domain Eukaryota; kingdom Metazoa; phylum Chordata; order Ceratodontiformes; family Protopteridae; genus Protopterus; species Protopterus annectens. The sequence goes on from NC_056726.1 coordinate 1,392,939,445, forward strand.
GGGGATGACTATACATTACATGTCAGTCAGTGCTAGGCCATGATCCTGGCAGCAGTTGTCTGTGCGTTGCCCTCAGCAATGGCTGTAGTGACTGTTTTGAAAGGTCAGCCAGGTTCAAAAGGCAGGATCAGCCCATCACAAAGGCAAACTGGCTGGGAACAAGTGTCTGCAGGTACCCAATATCGCTACATATGCGTCCCATACTGAATAATTCCATAGCTTAGCAGACCAGGCCGGTTATGCATATGATGTGGTAGTTCCCAGGGTCAGTAGAGGTGCCTCCTTAGTGGTGTGGGACCAGTGTTGCTGTATGCCAGTGTCCAGGTACATATCCTGTAGTACGGCCAAGATTAATTATCAGTCTTATATGCGGTTGTATGTCCTCTTGGAGTGCATGTAGCACACATCCAGGGATACCATCAGGTCACAGTGATGCTGTGTGTTCTGCTTTGCTGAGGGCGGCCCTCACCTGGACATGTGAGATGATAGGGAGGTTACATACAGCTGTGATAAGTATTTCAACTGGTGGGGGAGAAGGAGGGGGGATACGTGCACTGAACCTGTCTGCAAGAATGTTGCCAATATCTGTGTGTTTGGTAAATGTTAAGTAGGTGTGTATTAACGCAGAGCATATCTGAGGCATTTGGTCCATATGTGTAACATAACTGAAGAAGGCCTTGTGGTTATCCATAGTGTTTGTGGCCATTTCCCTCCCAGAGTAGGCCGTGGCCATTGTTATGAGAGACCGTAGCATATTACCAGTGCTGACCACAGATGTCTTCCCTTAATGTGAATCTGCTCTGTCCTGCAGTAGCCTCCTGCTATTGTTATACAATCTGCCTCTGTCTGGGGTCCACCGGACAGGATGCCTAACCTTTGTGCATAGTGTCTGGGTTAGAAATGTGTGTGCGAGTTCCATGCAATCTGTGGGATGTCCGTGGTAAGCATTTGCAAAGGGGTCAGCAGTGTGGGTTGTGGCTTCCACTGGCCCAGTGTGCTGCATGGATACCATCTCAGTCCTAACAAGTGAATAACTGTCTAATCACATACATATCAAAGTAGCCTACTGTGCTGGTGGTGATGATGGGATATGTATATCCAGGCCGAGTAACTTGTGTCCACATCACACTAGTGGATGGCATCTCACATACAGTACCTTGGGATAAACCCCCAGAGTGAGGTTGTGCATTGGACCTGTCGCAGTGTGCTGACCGATGGGGCATGCTACTATGTTGTGTGGAATGTGGCAGGTATTACTGCACAGGTGTTGGCTGAGTACTGATATCTGGCCATGTACTTGTGTATCCACCACGAGACACACACATGCAACATATGGGAGTAGTAGTATATCACTACACATGAGTATCATGTATAGTATGTGTGCCATATATTGCTGACATAGTCTGCTGATATCCTGTTTGTGTTCTCTTCCAGGGAGATGGCGCGTCAGCGTAATCCCGCCTACTCTGCAGCGGAAGATGAGGAGATACACCAGAGCCTGGTGCGGGAGTATGACATACTGTTTTCCCGCACCAGACAGAATCAGCAGGAGAGGGCTGCACTGTGGCAAGACCTTGTCCATAGGGTAAATGACATTGGCACGCATAATAGGACATATGAGCAGGTACGACATCACTGCAGTGATTTAATCAGAAATGTCCATCAGCGTGCATCAGATATCCACAGGCAACAGGTTGCCACAGGAGGTGGGGTGGCCATACATCCCCCCCTCACCAGACTGGAGGGGCTACTCTTAAGTGTTGTGGCTCCAGCTCCGGAACAGCAACAGCAATACACCTGCATCATGATGGAGGCTGGATCCACACAGCAGCACGACATGGAGCATGCAGGTAATATGCCATATATACACTTGACTGTTCTGTACACTGTTAGTTTATGCATGTGTAAGGTGTGTCCATGGTATGTAGCTGTCAACATAGTATGTAATTGTGCATGTGTGATATTGGCAATATCAGCAGCTGACATGTGAAAGGCAACTGGTGTACTACTGCACTGTATCATATGCAGTATCAATGGCACAGTTGTGCCCACTGACATTAATCTCATCATTTCTGCAGGTCCCTCCGTGGTTACAGCAAGGCAGGCCATCCATGCTGGTGAGTGTGTTTAACAATACCTATAATAGTCCTGATAGTGCTAGTAACATTAGTGTAACTGAGTAGTGCTCTGTGTGTATACTGCGGGGTGTACATGTGTGCATGTGTGCAGGTGTGCCTGTGCCCATGTGTGCATGTGTGCAGGTGTGCCTGTGTCCAAGTGTGCATGTGTGCATGTGTGCATGTGTGCAGGTGTGCCTGTGTCCACGTGTGCATGTGTGCATGTGTGCCTGTGTCCACGTGTGCATGTGTGCACATGTGCCTGTATCCACGTGTGCATGTGTGCATGTGTGCATGTGTACACGTGACCACGTGTGAATGTGTGCATGTGTCCATGTGTGCATGTGTCCACGTGTGCATGTGTGCATTTGTCCATGTGTGCATGTGTCCACGTGTGCATGTGTGCATGTGTCCACGTGTGCATGTGTCCACATGTGCATGTGTGCATGTGTGCCTGTGTGCATGTGTGCCTGTGTGTATGTGTCCACGTGTGCATGTCTGCATGTGTGCCTGTGTCCATGTGTGCATGTGTGCCTGTGTCCATGTGTGCATGTGTCCATGTGTGCATGTGTGCATGTGTGCATACGTGCATCACTGCTAACATTGTGTGGACACTGTAAACTGTGTTTCCTGTCTTCCTCCCACAGGTTCTGGTGCTGCTCTGGTGTCCTGCAGCAGGGAACCTGAATCTGGTGCCACAGGTACTGGTAATGATGATATCTGTGTAATGGTACAGGAAGGTGTGTCAGGGTCTGCCATTGGTCAGCCAATTGACAGTACAGAGCTGTCAACCCCATCATTGCGCACAGTCATCCTGCCAGTACATCCTTTGTCACCATTGTCCCTAGGTGATGGACAGGATACAGTGGGCATTGACCAGGGTAATGTGGTATCTGTGGCACATGCTTCCCCACACAGCAGCCATGGGCAGGGTCCTGCGATGGTACCACACAGACAGTTGCCCATGGGTTCTCGTGAGAGCATCCATGGGCGTACTGCCTCTGGCAGACATGCCCAAAGAGGTCTGTCAACCTCAGCTATGTTTTGGGCTGTCATGCAGGCACAGTCGCGTATGGAAAGGTACACCAGACAGGGTCTGAGGGAGCTGAGAGCATGTCGCACAACCATGACTGACAGTATGCATGACATCGCAGATGCTATCCGTAATTTCACCGATGTCATAGACAGACATTGTGGGGACATATTACAGCAGTTCCACAACCAAATGTCCATGAGCCAGGGCAATGGTGAGCGGTTGCGGCATCGACGTGGCCGTATGCCAGCAACAGCAGCAGCTGGCAGTCGGCGCAGACGACAACAGGCCCGCGCACACCCCCATAGTGCCAGCAGCAGCCCCAGCAATGCTGGGTCTGTGCTGTCATCAGAATGCCCCAGTAGACCACATGCACATGGCTCTGGACAGTCCCAACAGGGACCTGTGTCCAGTCAACACACTCCCGCTTCTGATGACAGTACCCAGTCTGGCTTAGTACTGGATACGGTCCGTAGCACCCCTGCCAGGCACAGGTACCGTGTCCGTGCCCACAGACACTGATCTGTATGACCTGCCAGGTGCAGTCTGTGGCTGTCCACCAACCCCTGTATATGGCAGCCATGAGGTGGAACTGTGTGCGTGCATACACACATGTGAAATGTTAAAACCTAGGGCGACCACATACACGCACACACTGCACCAACAGTGCCCCACCCTGTACTGCTGCCCCTCACCAACACACATACACACACATGTCAATTGGTGGTATCAGTGGCAGACTCAGGCATACCTAATTCACACCCTGTGCATATGATGACACTGTGCCACCTCCTGCAATCTCCAACATCATTGCGGGAACAGGTAAACACATTGCTGATGCACAGGGTGACTACATAGAAGTGTATTAGTAGTATCATGTTGGTAACAGTACAGTGTACTGATATGACTGTGTGTATATCCCAGCATGCCTGATGCAGTAACCTTATGAATGTCCTGAATTGTTATCTGCACCCATAGTACGCACCAAAGTGTAACAGCTGCACATTATTGCATGCCGGTGGTAAGGATGTCAACAGATAGCCACATACATGGGTAGCACAGGGGGGAAGCTAATGCAAGTAGTGATATGCAATGATGGACATGTACAGTAATGGTGTCAAGTTGCCCACAACGACTATGCAATGTGGATGTTTGCGCATGTTGATATGTGTGCAGTACCAATGTAATCCAAATCACAATTAACTATGACATAATATCAGTTCTACCATGGGCATCTGCGCTGTGCATTCCTGGGTACATGTTGATAGTGCCTACATATTTGCACTGTTACTTACTGTTAGTGTTACCCCTTCTTTGTTGTACAATGAACTACTTCCAGCCCTGTTTACTGTAGCTTTGATTGCATGCATGTTTGCTTGGGGTTCCCTGGAACACTGCTTCCACCTGCAATGCAGAGTTACAGTGCTTCTGTGGACTCCTAGTGACATCTGCATAGCGTACGATACTTTTGTCAAGTTTACACATGACAGAACGTCACTGTCCATCCTGTTCGCATCTATGTTGCCTGTGACACATTGCACATGTCTTACCTGGCATTTACCCACATGTGCAGTCATATATGCCAGTGCTATGAAACAGTAGCAGTACACCCACACATACACACCTTCAGTATGTTGTTCCCCATTGGCCCTATGTGTTGGTACTCACCATGGCAATCACACTACTAAGGTAGCATGTGGAAAGGTAACCTGTGAATCACCTCTATGGTCTAGTTGTGGTTTATGTGAGTCATGTGGCAATGTCACAGCTGCCACATGTATGCAGTCAGCCATCACCCTTGGCCAGGAATGTACAACACATGTGTGGGATGCCACCACATAGCCAATCTGGTGACTGAGCTCTCTGAACCCAGTAATCCCATACCCTGTCAGGTGGCATGTCATACTACAGTGACTACAATACAAGTCAGACATAGACATGCACTGACAGCATGCTGAACACACTGGGGCATATGTGGGGACTCAGAATAGCATCCTGCCTGAGCATCACACACCTCTGCAGCTGGCACACAGGCATATGTTACATCGGAACAGAGTACATGCCACACATGGCACACACACATCCCGTGTGCCACACACTCACAGCCTGTAGGGCTACACAACACACCTGCTACAGATGTGTCAGGTACCTGTCTTGGGCGCTGCACTGGGGTCCCACTCAACAGGCTGTATATGGTGAAGGTCACAGTGATATGCCTCAGGGGCACTATAGTCCACCACAAAACACATGTATACAGGTCAGTCAGAGGCATGGACACATATGACTCAGTCATTGACCATGCCACTATGGATGACCTGAGACGTACCTCCCTGGATACATGATAGGGAACATAGAATGGATCTCTCAGCATGTGGCATGGGCCAGTATGAGCCTGATCTTGGTTGCCAACATACCCTCACCAGGTATGCTACCACTATATGTAGGAAGGGTGTTGTATGTCTACATTCTGCTCAGTCTCCAATGTCATTCATAGGGTATCCGCTGGCTGTCAACGTGTGCTTACATGCTAGGGAAGCCACAATGATGTGCAAGGGGCAGCTTGCACGTGACACCCATGGCCCGATGTATATTGGCGAAGCTCCTTGATACACACATACTGCCTTATGCTGCAGGACACGGATTACATAGCCACCTCCATGGGTATCACACAGGTTAGGACACTAACAGTGCTGCTACACAACACCAGCAGTGTACACTGCAAGATGCATGCAATGGACACTGTCCTCAGCACAGTGAACTGCAATGTCTGTGCAGTACCAGAGTCCTGATTCATGGCTCACAGGTGCAACCCATCACTGCCAGGTTATGCCTCATACCATGCCTGTCATCCCCTACACATTTAACACACATGGACAGGGGGGTGGTATCCCAAGGCACCACAGATACACACACCTCCAGGTTGTTGGCACAGCACAAAGCATCAGGGCCTATTCATGTGCAGCTAACAGTGTGTCGGACTGCCATCTGGTTCATAGCCTGGCACACACAACCCTCCCATACACAGGAAAACCACCTATCCTCCATAACAACACTGGCAATATGACAGTCTCAAGAACTGTCTTTATATGGCTGGACTGCATCCAGCCAAACATTGTGCATGAGCATTACTGTAGCTACAACACACTAGTTGAAGGGTTCACAGCATGTGGTCACTGAATTGCAGTGGAATGACATGTTACCACTCCCACAACAGGTGGGAACATGCAGCACCTGTACATCGACTACATGTAGACTATATGGCCCAGATCAGATGTGTATCCCCTGCTGTAGGTATTTTACCATATACACCCACACTGTATAGACACATACCGCGTGCGGCCCCTGCACAGTAAGACACAGTCATATTGTTATGCATTGCAAATACAATTTATCCACTTGAGGCATGTGTCAGACATGGTAACTACTGCAGGTCACAGGTATTTATGTATATGTGTCACACACATACATCATGTGTGCAGTGCCATTGCTGGTTTAGGCAATGGCATGCATTGTTATGCACAAAGACCCACACAAGGTCGTAATGTGTGACACAACCACACGTGGCAGTTGTAGGTTACCAAAACATACCTATCTGTACTCTGACAATGGTAATAGACCCAGTAGCAGAGCACACTATTGGCATTACTGGCCAACTAGCCCTGTTTGGCTGTGCTGATAGTGTGGTGACATACCCTGTGTTTACTGGGGGAATATGCAGCATCTGGTGTATTGTAGTATTTGCCAAAAGGATCTGTTTTTTCACACTTACATTTACACACACCCTACTACCCCCACGCACACTTGCCATTTGCAGGATTCATACCCCTACCTAACTAAGTCACGACACATGAGAGAGACGCATTAGCGAAGCGCAGTCTTCAGATTACTAGATGGCTCCTCTTCTCTGGCTGTACTTATAGGGTGCTGACATCATCAGTGTTTTGAAAGGGTAATGTGCATCAGGTAATGTGATCTCCTGATTGCCAAAACTAACATGTTTTTCATACAGAATTGCACACACACAGAGTCCCCACATCCACACATGCCATTTACAGGTTTCAAACTTCTACCTAACTATATTATGACACTCGGGAGAGACGCATTAGCAGAGTGTGCTATTCGAATTACTGGGAGGTTGCCCTTCTCCTGCTCTACGTATCCGGTGCTGACATCATCTGTGCTGAGATAGGGGAATGTGCATCCTGTAGTGCTTTCAAAGATGCCAAAAGGGACATCTTCCTCACACAGACTTGCACTCACACTAACCCCCCCCTCTACACACACTGGACAGTTGCAGGATTAAAACCCCTACCTAACTATGTTATGACACTTGTGACTGACACATTAGCAGAACGCGCTATTTGAATTACTGGGACGTTTTCCTTCTCCTGCTGTACTTATAGGGTGCTGACATCATCAGTGTTTAGAAAGGGGAATGTGCATCCTGTAGTGTGTTCTCCTAGTTGCCAAAAGGGATATTTTTTTCATACAGACTTGCACACACACTAACCCCCTCTACAAACACTGAGCATGTGCAGGATTCAAACTTCTACCTAACTATGTTATGACACTTGAAACGGACGCATTAGCGGAGCGCGCTATTCGCATTACTGGGAAGTTTCTCTTCTCCTGCTGTACTTATAGGGTGCTGACATCATCAGTGTTTAGAAAGGGGAATGTGCATCCTGTAGTGTGTTCTCCTAGTTGCCAAAATGGATATTTCTTTCATACAGACTTACACACACACTAACCCCCTCCACACACACTGAGCATTTGCAGGATTCAAAACCCTATCTAACTATGTTTTGACACTCGAGACAGACGCATTAGCAGAGCGCGCTATTCGCATTACCGGGAAGTTCCCCTTCTCCTGCTGTACTTATAGGGTGCTGACATCATCAGTGTTTAGAAAAGGGAATGTGCATCCTGTACTGTGTTCTCCTAGTTGCCAAAAGGGACATTTATTTCATACAGACTTGCACACACACTAACCCCCTCCACACACACACTGAGCATTTGCAGGATTCAAACCCCTACCTAACTACGTTATGATGCTTGAGATGGACGCATTAGCGGAGCATGCTATTCGCATTACTGGGAGGTTTCCTTTCTCCTGCTATACTTATAGGGTGCTGACATCATCAGTGTTTAGAAAGGGGAATGTGCATCCTGTACTGTGTTCTCCTAGTTGCCAAAAGGGATATTTCTTCCATATACACTTGCACACACACTAACCCCCTCCACACACACTGAGCATTTGCAGGATTCAAAACCCTACCTAATTATGTTATGACACTTATGACTGACACATTAGCAGAATGCGCTATTTGAATTATTGGGAAGTTTTTCTTCTCCTGCTGTACTTATAGGGTGCTGACATCATCAGTGTTTAGAAAGGGGAATGTGCATCCTGTAGTGTGTTCTCCTAGTTGCCAAAAGGGATATTTCTTTCATACAGACTTGCACACACACTAACCCCCTCTACATACACTGAGCATGTGCAGGATTCAAATTCCTACCTATGTTATGACACTCAAGACGAATGCATTAGCAGAGCGTGCTATTCGCATTACTGGGAAGTTTCTCTTCTCCTGCTGTACTTATAAGGTGCTGACATCATCAGTGTTTAGAAAGGGGAATGTGCATCCTGTACTGTGTTCTCCTAGTTGCCAAAAGGGATATTTCTTTTATACAGACTTGCACACACACTAACCCCCTCCACACACACTGAGCATTTGCAGGATTCAAAACCCTACCTAACTCTGTTTTGACACTCAAGACAGATGCATTAGCAGCGCGCTATTTGCATTACTGGTAAGTTCCCCTTCTCCTGCTGTACTTATAGGGTGCTGACATCATCAGTGTTTAGAAAGGGGAATGTGCATCCTGTACTGTGTTCTCCTAGTTGCCAAAAGGGACATTTATTTCATACAGACTTGCACACACACTAACCCCCTCCACACACACTGAGCATTTGCAGGATTCAAACCCCTACCTAGCTACGTTATGATGCTTGAGATAGACACATTAGCAGAGTATGCTATTCACATTACTGGGAGGGTTCCTTTCTCCTGCTATACTTATAGGGTGCTGACATCATCAGTGTTTAGAAAGGGGAATGTGCATCTTGTGCTGTGTTCTCCTAGTTGCCAAAAGGTATATTTTTTTCATACAGACTTGCACACACACTAACCCCCTCCACACACACGGAGCATTTGCAGGATTCAAACCTCTACCTAACTATGCTATGACACTCGAGACGGACACATCAGCGGAGAGTGCTATTCGCATTACTGGGAGGGTTCTCTTCTCCTGCTGTACTTATAGGGTGCTGACATTATCAGTGTTTAGAAAGTGGAATGTGTATCCTGTAGTGTGTTTTCCCAGTTGCCAAAAGGGACATTTCCCTCACACAGATTTTCACACACACAAACCAACCCCCCTCATCCACCCACACACACACACACTGAGCATTTTCAGGATTCAAACCCCTACTAACTATATTATGACACTTGAGGGAGACGCATTAGCAGAGCACACTATCCAAATTACTGGGTATCTGTTCTGCACCTGCAGTATTTATAGGGTGCTGACATCTTTATTTCTACAAAGGTATGTACATGTAGTACTACCTGTCAGGTGGGGGATAGCATATATATGCATTTGCAGCCACCTACGTCAGGGTCAGATATGCACATCGCACTGGCAGGTTATGTTCTATACCATGCTTTGTGACTACAGGACCTGTAACACACAACACAACCAGTCCAGAACACCACACCCACATCCAGGACACACACTTAGCTTCCCTGGGAACAGTGCCGGCATATGCAGGTGTTCACATACACCATTCCAGTTGTTAACATCAGGTACAGGCATATTGTGTGTGAGAACTACTCAGGCCTCTACCACTTTATCCTACAGCCACTACAATTTGTGGGTCCATGTGATATGGCACAACCACACACCACAGCCACATGGAGGAATACATATTACACCTGTCCATCTGCAACATGGGTACTCACTGTTCCACACCAGAGGTAGACCACCATTGTTGATATCTGACCATACCCACCTTTTCCTGGACATCCATATCCCATCTCCACCCCCAGGCAAGGTTGTCACTGCACACAAACTGTATTTAGCACAAGCAGACTCTACACTTGTGAAGACTGGGGTGGACGACTTCAGAGGACCCATGCTGGGGGACTATACTGGCCACTCAGCATAATCCTTGACAATTGCATTCTATGAGCATGTGTACGGTTTGCATTGATGATGCTATCCCACATATACCCATGACTGCTCCACAACAAGACACCTGTCAGGTGTACACCAGCCATATATGAGCCGTACAACAGACAGAGTGAGCTAATACATTGCAGAGCTGTAGCCCACAGAGGGAGGACATCTGTGAACAGTTCTGGCACGGCACTTCATTCACACATAATCATCACAACACAGTGTTGATAGTGGAATTGTCCAGAGAATGCAGATAGGGCTCCCCTCAGTCTGTTATTGATGGCCACTTACTGTTAGAGATCCTCAGCAACCCTCTTCCAGCACACTCCGACAACATGGCTGTGGCTTAGCACATTCAAACCCTGGGATCTCCACTGTGCTCCTGCTTGACAGAGGCACAGCTCACTAGCCTCACGTTGCCTTATGTGACCTACTTTACAGTGGCACAGTAGCCTACTGTACTGGGGATGCAGATGCCAAGCACACTCTGGCTGAGCTGTCATTCCCTAGGGCAACAAGCCTAGTATTGACCTCTACACCCATATGTTCAATTGTCGGATGCACAATATTTGTTGTGCTGTTCTACTGTTTGCAGGTCTTTATTGCCATAGCATTCCCTGTTCCTATGACCAACTTGTGTATCTGTGGAAGATGTTTTCATATGACAGCGATCCACTATATCACTTATGTCTCTGTAGTCATTTACTGTGTGCACTGGGCAGATTGCAGTGTTGTGGTTGGTTCCTGGACTGACACGTACAAATACCAGATATGTGTGGCCAACTGCTAAACGGAGATATGGCCTAAGTGTGTGAGCATGCCCAGTTCAGCCTTTCCATGGCATGTTGTCTGACATATGCCTCATTTATCAAAGTGTGCGAGCATGCCCAGTGTGAGCTTTCCATATGTTGCACTCTGAAGTCCACCACATATTTGGGTGTGTGTGAACTTCGACAATATCTCACATTTATGGTTGTGTGTTGGGTGTCATGTTGTGTACTAACTGGCCAACTGCTTCGTGTCTGCCACAACAGGGGTTATACTGTGCCTGCAGGGATTGCATGGGATACTTTTCAGGCAGTTGTCAACATACTTTCATAATGACCTAACACTGTAGTACCGTATAGTGTACTGGTTCAGTACTTTCACTGTGGTGGACAGTATCCTGGGCTTTAGTCCTATGACTGCTTGACATCTTCATAGTGAGCACAACAGACTGTGTAGGGGCCAGTTGTGCACATATGAAACATGTTGCATTATGTTCAGATATGGACTACCTACACCAGGCTCATCCAACATTGGTAGTGTATTCCACAACATGGGTGGACATTGGCAAACACTAGCGATGTTCCCTAGGCCATTTCTGATGCTAGTCACAGGGTGTGTTTGCCCTTCGACACACATTGTAACTCTAGTTTGCCATGACATATGTCATGGTTAGTATACTGTGCCTCTGTCTACCTCTGACATAACAGTGATACACAGGGTTAGCCTACCATCTCCCATCCACTCATCAGGATTCTTCTTGAGGGGTGTCGATAGGTGACTCTCTGGCTGACCTATACCGGGAGTTTACTGAAGAGTGGGGGTGCCTTCTGTGTTATGGATCATTCTATACAGCTTGTCCTATGTATGTCAGTGCTGGGGTTCAGGTCTCTCATGTGCATAGCTCACTGCCATTCAGATTGTACAAGGTGCAGCATGTTCATTGATTCCAGGTTGGACATGGCTTCATACATCAGGCACAGCTTTCCTGTAGCTGGGCAGTATGGCAGTGTGTGGGGCTGCAGTTTGTTTACTCAGGAAACACATTGCATCTGTTCATGCTCTTTGCTACTCCTGGTGGGGTACTGTTGCGGACTTTACAGCTGATGGAGGTGTCTGCTGAGGTATATCCCACAGGGGCTATTGTAGTCAATTGTGACGCTGATGGAGGATGACTGCAGAGCCACAGTGACCTCCCCTTATCTACATCTGCCAACCTTCATGTTTGGGTGGGTATATAGTATGTTTCTGCGAACACTACAGCCACATGTTTGTCCAGTGCAGGATATCTATCACCTTTTGTCCCCAGGTCTCTCATTACATGTTAGGTACGTAATGGGTTAACACCTGTGTGGTAATTTGTGGGCACTTACTGTATATCCACGGTGGTTGTCTATACACAGTTCTGCAATTAGCTTGCTGACATGGCTATGGCTCCAGTTGTCTGTTTGTAGGTGGCCCTTTTGTGGGTTGCTTGTGTCAGCTGGGGGTCAGATATGGTGGGCTGTTTGTACTCCTCTGCATACATGTTCAGTCACAGTCCTTCCATGTTGGCCTATACCTATGGGACATATATACAGAACAGGGGGGGGCGGGCCCAGGACCAGGCCTTGTGGGATGCCACTCATATCTGCTTTGTAATCTGACATGGATGCGGCATGTCTGACCATGTCAGTTCTGTCCTTGGTCTGGTTTGCAACCCCTCTACTGACATAGGGGTATATATTTAAGCTGGTGAACATATCCATACTGAACTCGTAGGGTATTGTCTATAAGCATATGCACGGTCCAACTACGCTGTGTGGACCACATTGCCCTCATCAATGACCTTAATGACTGCTTCAAATGGGTCATACATGTTTAGGGGCAGGATCTGCAGTTACGACAGCCACACTGTGTAGGGTCCAGTATCAGTAGGTCCACAATAGCTTTCTGTCTGCGGTACATACTGATCCTTTCCATAGCTGTGCAGACCAAGCTTGTCAGGATCCTGGGGTCGTAGTTTGCAGTATCCATTCAGGCAACACCTTTGTTGTGAAGGACCACTGTTGTTGTAGACTGCTCTTTGGGTACATATCCTGTGGTAAGGCTGACATTGGGCAGTAGTGTGATTTGGCATTCCATTATTCTTTGAGTCCATGTTGGCCTCAGCCCAGGACACCATCACATACCTTTGCTGCTGTGTGTTTTGCTTTGCAGATGATGGCTGTTACCTCAGCATCTGCAATGTCAGGGGACCAGCAGTCTGCTGGGATAGATATTTTGCATTCTGGGGTGGGGGGTGTTTGCACTGCACCTGTCAGGTTGTATGTTGGCAATATGTGTGTGTGTTTGGTATGTTGTTTGTAATATCTGTGTGATTCGGAGCATATCTGTGGATGTCCAACATGGTTCCTACCATCAGTTAAGTAAGCCTTGTGATTATCCTTAGTGTCCTGTACAATTTGTATCTTCATAGGTTCATGGGTTCATACTAGGCTATCCACCCTAGGGCATTAGTAAGCCTAGACAGAGTGTGTGTGTCTTTCGCGCCTTGCTATGTGACTATTATGGCCATTTATGACTTTCTCTACTGTGCCTCTGTCTGGTCGTGACACAGTGAAGACGCCCAGTAAACATGTACGATCATCCATCCACTTGGCAATATTCCTGTTGAGGGGTGTCAGTGAGGGGCTCTGCCTAACATGGATTGGGATCCTGTTTCTGGGTGTGGGGAGCCTCTGGGCTATGTATCTGTCCCTCCAGCACATCCTATTTCATTATGTGTTGAGGCTGACATCTGTCACTCTCACAGCTCCAATGGCTTTGATTTCCTGTGGTGGAGCATGTCCATTACTCCTGTGTTGGACATGGCCTTGTACAACAGACATACAATGCCTCTGTGTAGGCGGTCTGTGACTGCATTCAGCTGGGGTGTCTACAGCCAGGCAGCATATGACATATATTTCACACCCTTTATCCTCTTGGTGGGGTAACTATGAGGTCTTCCGAACCGCTGCAGGTGTCACGTCCGGTACATCCCATATGAGTCATTGTACTAGATTATGGGTCTGATAAGGGAACAGTACAGCGGCACAGTGACCTCTGTTGATGTAGATGTGAATCCTTTCATGATACGGTGTCCAGTATCGACAATCTTCCTAGCCACATTGGCATTGTGAGTGTCACATGACAGATTACTGTCGACTTGTGTCCCTAGGTCCCTGATTACTCCTTGCATACATAATGGTTTGCCACCTACGTGGTAATTTGTGTGTACCTTGTCTGGTATTTGGTGGGACATTCATACTGTCCAGTGTCTTCAGGATGTCTGGGTGGAGTTCTTGTGTGTGAGAGTGTGGTCTGTCGCATGCTACAGACTGTACATCAGTTTTGACTACACTTAGGTGCACATGGGTGGTCTCCGCTGCTTTGTGCATTGTCAGTTACCTAGCCGTATGGGTGTCTGTGCTGCATATGGACACTCCCCCCTCCTTTGATGTTTTGGTCCAGGTGTTGGGGCCATAACGCATGATATGTGGTATAACCTGGTAGTGCTGGTGTGCTATCACTAGGCTTGCAGCAGGCTTCTGTCACTGCACAGACATCGATATTCTCCATAATGGGAAGTGCCTCAGGGGCATGCATATTGCAGTTTACACATCTGGCATTGGTCAGCATTACCCTTATGATTACCCTTATGTTTCTTACCACTTATGTTTTCTAGGGTGGTGGGTAGTCTTTTTGGCCTTGCCTACATACGGCTCTGTGGAGGTGGCAAAGGCCTTATCCAGTATCCAGATGCACAGGGGTAACAGGTGCAAGCCATCCCTGGAACAGCAGCATGGCTTGTCATGCTTGACATCTCAAGCAGACAGACATTAGACCCTCTTGGACTGACAGCTGTAACTGTGCCAGCTGTTAAACATGATCATTCTGTGTTTGTACTGTGGCATCATTCTTGGTGAGGGTTGGATGCTGCACACGGCCAGTGTCATACCGGCCTGAGGTACATACTCAGAGAGCTCATCCATGTCTCTTTTCATGTAGACCAGTGAGGTACATCTCAGGTCATTCACACCAGCATGGACATTGAGTGCATCATATTTCTGCTTGCTTTGGGGTGACCTGCGTACTTGTGTTATGTGACATTTTGTGGCAGCCTACAGGCAGCTTACTCTACCCTTTCCCTTGTTCAGTCTGGTGAGTGGGACAGCAGTGTGTTTGCCTATACAGACACCTATTACAACTATATCAGGCATGTTGTTTCTCCTTCTGACCTGTGACTGTTTGGCACACCAGCTTTGTGTACTATGTGTTGCATGTGCTATGTTTGGAGGTTGTGGTTGCTTGTGATCTGCTGTGGAGGCTTCTGTTGGTGTGGTGTGTTTGTAATTAGGGCCTCTGGGAATGTTTTTCTGTGTTTATGTGTTTGGTTTACAGTTGTGGTAGGTCTATGTGGGACTGGGTTTGTGGTGTATGTGGTTACCTTCTCCTCCTGACTAGTTTTGACAGTACTGAGTTGGGGGAGCTCAACCTCTGGTTTGGATACATGGTTGCATCTATCACATATATTTGTATTTATTGGGGGGAGTTGTGGTTGTCTGTGTACTTGGGGCAGGTGTCACATTGCCTCTGGATTCACAGATTCTACTTGTTGTGGCTGGACTTAGTGGATTGTATGTGTGGACATATGTTATTGCCATACTACTGATCAGTGATTACTTCCCTTTTTATGTTTGCTCTATCATGTGGTAGCTTCCTCATTCTATTGCATGGTTTGGTAACGGCTGGAGTCCAGCATGCCAGATGCCTGCGTGTATGGCATTGTGTGTTGTTGTTATTTGTGATTGCATACTCCAAGCATTCCTGGCTGTGTTCATGGAATGCCTGTATAACATGTTCTGTGGTGTGTCCCATATTCTGCACTTGCACAGGGCCTTTCGTGGATTCCACATCGGTTTGGAGGGTTGCATCCTATGCTTTACACATGTTTTTCACTGTGGTATTCTGGCCAGGGACTGGGGTCGGGATGTGTATATCCAGTGTGATTACTCTATGGTCTGGTCTTACCAGTGAAGGATACACTTCTCATCTTGCCATCCAGTACACATGTTGCTGATTATCACATCCAGTATGCTTACCCCTCTTGTGGGAGTGGTACGTTGTTCCTGGGCATTTTCTCCGACTGTGTTGGTGCTAGTATAATGCTCCCGGTGTATGTCTGGGTATTTTCACTCAAGCAATATAATGTTGCTTTGGGGGCTTGATATATTCATGTATTCCAACATGGGCCAGGTGCAGTTCCTGGTATTAGGACAGTAGTCTGCAGCAGGCTATATACTGGGAGGCGGTTTTAGCAATTGGTATTTGACCATGGCTAATCCATGCTGCTTCTTATTGTGGTACCAACATGGGGGTGTGGTTATCCTTGACATTTATTGCTATTCACCCTCCTTTTGTAGCTTATTCCATGTTTTTCGGCTGTACAGCACAGTATGAGGTGTGACCTGGTAGTGTTAGGGTGCTGATGTGAGCCTTGACCCAGTTCTCTATTACAGGACTGATATCTACATTCTCCATACTGTGTGCGTTTACACTGCACACATCTTGCTGTTTAGACTGTTGTTTAGACTTCTGGCATTGGGTAGCATTACATCTAGGTTCCTATCCCTTGTGGTACCTATGAAGGTGGGTTTGTGTTTTGAGACTTACCTATTCAGGGCATGCTGTGGGTACTGACAGCCTTTTCCAGTATCCATGGGGCATGGAATGGTAGGTGCACACCACCCCTAGCAGGTGGTGCATCATGTCATGCTCCGCATGTCTTCCCAGCCTGAAACACATTGGCTCCCCTTTGACTAACTGCATTACTTCAGCCAGTTATTTCACTTGATCATCCCATCGTCATTTTGTGGCTTCATGCTTGGTGAGGGTGGATGTTCGTCAGGGTGCTCAGGTGTGCATATAGTACATGGTGTTACATTACTTAACACATGGCATTCATGCCTCAGGTGGTGCTGCAGGGCTGCCTCTGTCGGATGCGCATATTACACTTCCCTGTACATGTTTGTGAGCAGATCATGTCAGTTTAGGCATCCATGTTATTATTTGAGTGAGTCAGAGGGGGTATCATTCCCAGGGTTCCTACTGAGCCAGTGTATGTGCTATGCGTTGCCTCTTTGCCAAGGCCAGGACATACTGGGGACGCCTCCTTCTGCCTACTGGGACAGGCTCAGGTTGTTCCTACTCCGAGTCACGCTCTGCCTGTGATGGCCTTGGCAATGGTGGGGGGCTGTTTGGCCCAGCCCTATGCTGGTCCTGCTGCAGCTGTTTTCGCAAGATCATATTATGTAGCATAGCACATACCATGACAATTTGGGTACATGTAGTTGGTGTGTACTGCAAGGCTCCACCAGATGTGTCCAGACACTGGAACCGTGACTTGAGCAGCCCAAACACATGCTCTATTACATTACATGTTTGTGCATGTGCCTCATTATGGCGTTCCTGTTCAGGTGTGTGTGCGTTTCTGATGGGTGTCATCAGCCATGGCTCCAGTGCATAACCTGCATCCCCCACTAGGTGTCTGTGTGGGCTGTCCCCATTGGCAAATGTCTGGTACAGCTGCGTCAAATGCCAGATGTGGGAATCGTGGTAACTCCCAGGGCAGCCAGCACACACATTCATTATTATGCCCTGGGCATCACACACAACCTGGCAGTTGATGGAGGGGAAGCCCTTGTGGTTAATGTAGGCCCTACCCTGCTCACCGGCTGGTGCTTTGATGCATATGTGCATGCAGTCCTATTACACCCACTGCCTCAGGGTTTTCCGCTATTTGCTGGAAGAGACGCGTATTGCTAGCCAATACCTCATGGGCATTGGGGAAATATACATGATCACTGACATGTGCTGACATGGCATCCAGAAACTGGTGCAGTACCCTGGAGGCTGATGCCTGTGATATCCCCATCATATCGCCAGTTGGTCTCTGGAAGGTACCTGTTGCTAGTATTTTTAGGCCAACACATACCTTGGTTTCCACTGGGATGGGTTCCCCTCTGTTGGTTCTGTGTGTGAGGCATGGCCTGCACAGCTCAACTATTTGCTGCAGGAGCTCTCTGTCCACTCTATAGCGCTCTACTATCTCCAGCTCATGTAACCCATGGTAGGTGACTCTGGGCCTGTGCACTCATCTCTGTCTCCTCAGTGTGGGTTGTCTGGCACCATCTGCGTTGTCACCACCCTCAGCAAGTCGCCTATGTCTCATTATGACAGCTATGGCAGCCCCTAACATTTCTGCTCTGAGTGAAGCTTTTTCAGTTTTCACTTCTATTAGCTTACTCCTGTCTTGCAGTGTCTCTTAAGAGAAACATCCTGCACTACTGTTTGCAGAGTTTTAAGTGCTGGGCTGGGCTACTATTCTGCCTGTGTAATTGCCTGCTTCTAATTGTTTTCACCTGCTAGCTTCAGCAGTAATCCTTGCTAGCTTCCTACTAATTCTGTTGCTTCCTTTTTCCTTTCTGTTTCCTCAGGGGGGAGCAACGTGCATACCAGCAGAAACACGCTCACAGTGGCTTACACGCACGCACACGTGCTTACACGGTTCAGAATCTACTTATTCGGGTTAAAACGCGCGCACACCCATGCAAACTGTGTTACAAGTCTGCCAACTGCCTCCTACATGCTCAGCCTGCCCTACACACACACGCACAGCAGCGCAAACAGTGTTAAACATCTACCAACACGCTCCCACATGCTCAGTCTGCCTTACATGCATGCACACTGCCCTACTCACACTTCATGGCGCGCGCACATGCTCATGCACGCCCAGCAAGAAACTTTAGTGTAAGTAACAGTGTACACCTTCCATTTCTTGACTTTCCCACACTTATCTTGTGGCACTCCTCTTTCCCTGATCTGTGTCTGTCATCTGTCATGTTACACTGACCTCCAATGAACTGCATTTCTTTCTACCATTCCCCCCGTGATGTCACCTATCTCCTACTCTATTCCTCCCCCTTATGTATCTCTTACACTACTCAGACTGTGCTCATTTGCTATGTGACTGTGAGATTCAGTATCCTAACCCTCATTTACATGAGATTGCCTACTAATGCTTAGTTACATTTCTTACACTCAGCTTCCCCCCTTAGCAACCACTACACGGTGGCCATGTTGTTTTTGGTCTGCTGGTCCCTGCATTGTCATTCCATGTATTGCATAAAACCCACATTTGTGGGTTTATAACCTTCATTTTTATGTTTTATACAGCGCAGCCCGTTTGCGCGGGGCTGCGCTGGGTTTAAACATCGGCGATCGCAGAAACAAAAATTATATTTTTATTATTTTTGCATTGGGTTACCTTGCCAATGGCCACACATTTGGCCATTGGCATGCTGCCTGAGACATATGCACCCTTTATTTGGAGCTGACATGGCTCCGTTGTGAAATTTGCAGAAACGTACTCAGTTGTCAACTGAGTACATTTCTGCAGCTAAAACGTCTCTTACACGGGCTGGTTTCTGCTTCGTGGATTGCTAATATACCTCATTTGCATACCTTTCGGCTGCAAGTGAGGTATTTAGCATGTCCACGCCCAGTCCGTGTAAGAGACGGTTTAGCTGGTCTCTTACACGGAGTTTAGGGCTGTTCCTGGATCGTGAGGCTTGCATGGAGTGTTACACATCTCTTACACTCCATGCAAGCCTTCGTGAATCCTGCCCAAACAAATGCAAAAGCTTAAGACTAATACATACAAATATTCTGTGAGCAAAAAAAGCTATTAAAACTATAGAAATAGCACTTCTTCCTGATAACAGTGATAATAGTCAGTGCATTCATAGTCTTTTCCATAAATGCCATTATATATTATGGTGCACAAAACCCCAAATTCTAATTTTATTAAACTTTCACAAACAAGTTGTAATATGATAAAAAATAGTCTCTCTCTCTCTCTTTATATATATATATATATATATATATATATATATATATATATATATATATATATAGTTAGAACATAAGCTTTCACATGACAAAAAGAAATTCCTCTATAAGTCCATGTTTATTGAGATATTTCAGTATAGAAGGCTGTGCAGTGCAGCATAAGGTGATGATGGAGTTGCTGCCCTTCTAAGTGTGCTGTCCTTTCGATGAGATTTTAAACCAAGGCCCCGTCTGCTTGAGTTGGTGGTTGCTCAGGTGGATGTAAAAGATCCCATGGCACCTACTGAAGAGAGCAGGGATCCTTTATTTAAATACAAAAACAACTCATATTTACAAAAAAATTACATATTTACATATGTACAACCATATATTCATAATTTCTTATACAATCATGATAAATTTTCATCCTTATTAGACCCCCCACTCCTTTTTTAATAACCATCATCTACTTTTACTAGTGTTATTGCTAAAATCCATTTACCATTAAACATAATTTCATTTATTGTTTCATTCCATATAAACCTTTTAACATAAATAACTTTTTTATCTATTCTTTTTATCATATTCTTTACTTCTATTCTTATAATATCCATATTTAATCATATCCATATTTATTTTACCCATGGTTTGCATCTTTCAAAAATCTGCTTTCCCCGTACCTTTTTTACTATTTTAATGTTTTACATTTCAGAAACATATATTCCATAGTTTCTTCTTCTTGACTGTGAATATATTCTATCACTTTTTGTTTTCTATGGCATATTTCCTTTTACTGCCAATTTATCTATTACTGGTCTCCACAAAAAATTGTGATATTCTGTGTGCTGATTACACCATTTACTTCCTATTTTATAGCTTACATTTTTTTCTTCTGTTAGATTTCTCCATGTTTTTACACAGTAATATTTATCATTACATTCTTATAACATACTTTTCTATCTTTTTTCTATATCACTTTTTATTTTCTACAAAAGTATTTTGGTAACATTTTATTTCTTCATTTGTATACTTTTTCTCTTTTACCATACCTTGGAATTTATCATATTAATTTTACTACCAATCTCTCATCATTTTCATTTATCCACTTTAACACTTCTTACAAATGTAATGAAGCAGTGTATACCACTGGGTTAATTAACCCTAAACCTCCTCTTTATTTATTTACATACAAAACTCCTCTTTTTTACTGGGTTTAATCTAGAACCTCATATAAATGAAACCATGTCTGCCATAATTCCTTTTCAAATACTTTTGGCAACATAAATGCACTTGTTAAGTAAGTTATTTTCTAATTAGTATGGAATTTATCAAATAAGCCTTTTTTTCTGAATGTTTTCCATAAAAGATGTTTGTTTTATTTCTTCGGTTGTTTTTTTTCCTTTTGAGTTCTGCTTGCATCTTTATTCCCAAATTTTATTCCTAACATAGAAATACTACATCACCTAAACCTTAACTTTTTTCTCTATTTCAAGTCACCCCATCATCTCGAAACACTAATTTCTATAAATTATTACTTCTTTTATCCAATTTTTTGTAGTTATTATAATGTCATCTGCATATGTTAACATAACTGGAATTCTTAACCCTTCAGGTGTTATATATACCTCCTTCATTACTTGATTTATTTCTCAAACTGTCACATTCATAACTAATACAAAAAAATGTACAACTCATTGGGCATCCCCGTCTTACACCACTCTTTATATGTACCTCTTGGCTTAACCAGCCATATAAAAGCATTTTTACTTTATTATTGCAATATGCTGACATACATAATTTCTTTTCTTTCTCACTTATATTGTATTCTTTCATTATTACCTGTAAACAATGTCATGCCCAGTTGTGTCAAATGCCTTATTAAGGACTCCCGTCATTATTTTTGCTTCTTTTTTTCTGTTCATAATATCATCCACAATTTCTCTATCATTAATAACTCTTAACAGCCCTTCTCCTGTATAGGTTCATAGGTTCATAGGTAGGTACTAGTCTATCGGCCCTAGGGCCTATACAAGCCTAACCAAAAAGGTACCCTGGATTTCGCCACCCATGAAAATTATTTTCCTGTGCCCCTGCCGAGCAGAGCCACAGAGGTGATCCCAGGCGTGAATTTCCGATTTCCTATCCAATCATCAAGATTTTTCTTGAAGAGTGCTAATGAGGAGCTTTGTTTGATATTGATAGGTAGTTTGTTCCAGAGTATGGGAAGTCTCTGGGACAGGAATCTATCCCTCCAGCATGTTCTGTTTATTGTGGTGACAAGGTTTAGATCCCTAGAGCGTGTAGCTTGGAGGGATTGGAATTTCTTTAAGTGGTGCATGTCCAACAGCTCTGGGTTTGACATAGCTTTGTATGTTAGGCAGAGATCACCTCTGAGTAGGTGATATGTGACGGAGTAAAGCTGGAGTTTTTTGAGACGGTTTGCATAGGGCATCTGTTTAAGGCCGGTAATCCTCTTTGTGAGGTATTTCTGCAGCCTTTCCAGTTGTTGTAGATGTCTTGTGAGGTACATATCAAAAGAGGCGTTGTGCTCTATAATAGGTCTAGTGAGTGATGAGTAGAGAGGAACAATGACCTCTTTTTTCCTGGATGAGAAACCTTTTGTGATGAGGTGTGCCATGTACAAGGATTTCCTGACTACTGTGGCGATGTGATTACCAAAGGAGAGACTACTGTCCACCTGTGTCCCAAGGTCTCTTCTCACACTTTCAGTGTTAAATAGACTACCACCTATGTGGTAGCTCATGGGTACAGAGTTTTTACCAAAGGGGATGACAATGTACTTTGTGGCATTGAGCTTAAGGCCATGGCTTTGACACCAGGCATCTGTCTCAGTGAGGTCCTTTTGTAGGAAGTCCACATCATTATGAGTTTCAATTATGACTCATAGTTTGCAGTCATCTGTGAACTTCATTAGCCAAAGACCTTTTGTGTTAGCCTATACTTCAGAAAAGTAGATACCAAACAGGAGAGGACCCAGGACTGAGCTATGTGGTACTCCACTTGTCACTGGTCTGAAGTCGGATTTGGAGTCTGCTACTTTCACAGTGTGTGTTCTGTCAGTGAGCCAGTTGGCAACCCATCTTGTGATATAGGGATTTATACCTAGTTTAGTGAGTTTATCTATAATTCCAGAGTGGGGGGGTGGTGTTAAAAGCTTTGACGAGATCTAGATAGGCTGTGTGAACCACCTTACCCTCATCTATGGCTTTGATGACTGCTTCAAAGAAGTCAATCAGGTTTAGAAGACATGGTCTGCCTTTTACAAACCTGAACTGGGTGGAGTCCAGAGTTTGGATATTACCAATGTCTTTGTTTATAAGTTCCATGATGATATGTTCCATGGACTTGCAGACCAGGCTCATTAGGCTAATGGGGTGGTAGTTCCTGGGGTCCATGGTGGCTCCCCCTTTGTGGAGTGGGATAACCGTCACTGTGCACCATTCAGTGGGTACAAAGCCTGAAGTGAGGCTATGATTAAACATGGTGCTTAGGTGGGGTGCCAGTTTATTCTGTAGTTCATGTAGAATGCAGCCTGGGATTTTGTCAGGTCCCATGGATGTTGTGTTCTTGGCTTTGGAGAGTGTGGTTTTTACCTGTGCAGCCGTAATTACAGGAACTTTGCATTCTTCCGGTATAGAGATGGGCCTTTTAGGGGGTGAGAGGGGGGGTAAAGTTAGCACTGAACCTATCTGCCAGTATGCTGGCATGCAATATCAATTGGTTCTGTATATTTAATCCTATTGTGCTGTAACTCAGAGCAGATCTGAGTGTTGCCATTGAGATTCTTGGCATAGCTATAGAATGCTTTGTGGTTGTCTTTAGAATCAGTGGCAATTTTATTTTCATAACTAGCTTTGGAGGATTTTATGAGGGATCTCAGCTTCTTACTGAGGCTGACCAGGGAGTTCTTCCAGTCATTGGATTTTACTCTTTTTTGCAACAGTTTCTTTCTTCTGTTGTAGAGTTTGTTTATGACAGGGGACCACCAGATTGGCTTCCTTTTTTTGGAGGATAGCATCTTGGTTCTGTTAGGAATCGCATGATCCATACACTCATGTAAATGCTTATAAAGTGCATTTGTGTAGGATTCAGCAGTTGTACCTCTATTGTCCATCTGCATGGGTGTCGTGAAGTTTGCCACTTCTGTCTTAAGAAGTGTGAAGTTGGCTTTGGAGAAATTTTTTATGGTGGTTTCCCTAATGGGGGGTGGGGGCGGGATGTGGATGTCTAGGCTGATTAGCTTGTGGTCAGATCTGACCAATGAGGAATTGATCTCTGGTGTGGAACACCAGTCACCCATGTTGGTAATGACCAGGTCTAGGATATTGCTGCCATTGGTGGGGGTGTGGATAAGTTGATCCAAGGCACTGGAATTTATGAATTCCAGAAAATGTCAAGCAAAAGAGTTGGTACATGGGTAGTTTTCCCAGTTAATGGTGGGGTAGTTGAAATTGCCCTATTATTAGGGTGTTGGGTTGTACCCTAATATTTTCCAGTGTATCAGGAAATGAGGAGTGGGAATCCTGGAGCATGGTGGGGGATCTGTAGTAAGTTACAATTTGGATTGTGGTCTTGCTCAGAGTTAGTTGCACTTGGATAATCTTGGCTGCATTATGCTGAGCAACTAGCCTGGAGGTGTGGATATCCTTAATGAATATGGACACGCCTCCACCTTTAGTGTTTCGATCCAGGTTAGGTGGCCAAAAGGTGTGGTATGAATTATAGCCTGGTAATGCAGGGGTGCTCTCTGGAGCCTTGAACCAGGTCTCTGTCATTGCACAGATGTCGATGTTCTCCATTTTAAGGAGTGCCTCAAGTGAATGCATTTTGAGTTTTAGACTTCTAGCATTGAGTAGCATTACCCTCAGATTTTGCTTGCTTGTACCTGTTACAGTGGTGAATTTGTCATTTGAACATTGCCTAAAAAAAGGCACTATAGGGGTGGCAAGAGCCTTAGCCAGTATCCGGAATCCCAAGGGTGACAGGTGAAGGCCATCTCTGGAAACGCATCGTGGTCTGTCGATCATGTCATCTCAGGTAGACAGATACCAGATTCCCCTTAGTATGACACCAGAAGCTTAGCCAATTGTTGAAGTCAGTCATTTTGTCCTTTTACTGTGGTATCATTCTGGGTGATGGCAGGATGCTACTCAGGGCTAGGGTCATACCTGCCTGGGCTATAAGATCGGAGAGCTCCTCCATGTCTCTTTTCATGTAGTCCAGGGAGGTACATTTCAGGTCATTCACACCAACATGGACAATGACAGAGTCATATTTGTACTTGTGGAGTGACCTGAGTGCATGCGTTATATGGTGGATCCTGGCATCCGACAGGCAGCTGACAGTAACTTTCTCCTTATTTAGCCTGGTGAGTGTAACATCAGTGTGCCTGACTATACAGTCACCTGTGACTAGAGTGCTGGGTACATTGTTATGCCTTATTGGCTGCGTTTGAGTGGCACACTGAGTTTGTGGGCTATGTGTCATTTGGGTTGTGTTGGGGGGGGCTGGAGGTTGCATGTGTTTCTGCGTTGGAGGTCTCTGTTGCTTGAGCAGATTTTTATTGAGAGCCTCTGCAAATGCAGTTGTGTGTTTTGTGTTGCTATGTGTGTGTTATGGTGGTGTAGATTTTGAGGGACTATGTGATGAGTGTGTTGTGGTGCAAGTGTTTACCTTCTCCTCTTGACTGTCTAGTCCTGTCTTGGGTGAAGAGAGCTTTGCTTCCAGTTTGGCTATATAAGTGTATCTCTCACAGGTTGTAGTGTTGGGTGGTAGGAGGAAAGGGTTGTCTGTGTACATGAGACAATTGCTGCATTGCCCCAAGATGCCCAGATTCATCAGGTAGACAGCAGAAAACATCGGGAACTGGCCCTTAGACATGTCTGGATAGGTGCTTATTTATTAAGTACTAAAAACTGTTTCCCTCTAGACAAGTGAGGAAAGTTGAGTGCTGTGGTAATTTGTAGCTTATTTAGTACTTACAATGAGTTCTGCACAAGTGCTGAGCTCCAAGAAACAGAGTGCTAAAACTAAAAAACTGGCTAGTTCTAAGGGAACATTTGAAGAGCAGATTTTATGGCACCAGGAATAGTATACTATATATGCTCTCTTCCATAATATTTCCCATTTTAGTTTCAAATCTCTTTGTTGTATTATTTAAATAAAGATCTTATAAATCATTATTATTCAATACTATTAGTCTCCAGTTTTTTAATTCTCTTCTATCTACCTTCTTCTATGTGAATTTAAGTATTCCACTACATAATTCTGTATACACAAAACCTTCACTTAACCATTCATTCAAAAAAAATATTTAAAAATATTTTTTGCTAATCCCTTAAATTTGTATACATTTCATATCCTGTTCCATCTGGGCCTGCAGCCAAATCTATACTTACTTATCCTAATACTTTAGCTAGATCATTTAAAGAAATCTCCTTTTCCAATACTGTATTCTCTTTTTCTGTTAAATTTTTTACTTTCCACATGTTTTCACTACCTTCTTTTTCTCTTCAAACATTTCTTGTACATAAGTGGCCATGGTGGTTCAGCAGTTAGCATTGTCACCTCACATCAAGAGATTCTCTGGTTTGAGTCTTGGGTGGGATACTTTCTGTGTGGAGTCTGCATGTTCTCCCTGCAGTCATGTGGGTTTTCTCCAGGTGCTCTGGTTTCCTCCCACATTCTAAAGACATGCAATAGGTGGATTGGACATGCTAAATTGTCTGTAGGTGCGAGTGAGTGGCATGGATGAACTACCGTGGCAGGGCTAGCCACCTGGCAGTGTAAATCTTGGCTTGAAATGATTATCACTGTTGAAGTGACACCCTGACCCCATGTGCAAATATGGGTTGAGGATGGATGGATGAATTGTACTACACTATTCATAATCTTTTCCTGAGTTCTTTCTATTTCTCCTTTTACATTTTTATTTCTCTCATTACACTACCATCTTCCTTTACTAATATGCTTAAGTAACTTGATACTAATTCTCTCTTTCCTTGTTCATAGGTTTATAGGTTCATAGGTTCATACTAGACTATCTGCCCTAGGACATTTATAAGCCTAGCCAGGATGTGTTTGGCTTTCGCCACCCATTTTAAATGAATTTTGCTATGCCCTTTTTTGAGGTTAGTATAATGTGCCTCTGTCTAACAGTGACACAGAAGTGATACCTGGGGTAAACCTACAATCTC
Source organism: Protopterus annectens (assembly GCF_019279795.1). Lineage (NCBI taxonomy): Eukaryota > Metazoa > Chordata > Ceratodontiformes > Protopteridae > Protopterus > Protopterus annectens. The sequence goes on from NC_056726.1 coordinate 1,392,966,729, forward strand.
CCATCCACTCATCAAGATTCCTCTTGAAGAGAGTCAATGAGGGACTCTGCCTAACCTGGACTGGGATTTTATTCCAGAGTGAAGGGAGCCTCTGGGTTATGAATCTGTCCCTCCAGCATGTCCTATTTATTTCAGTGCTGAGGTTCAAGTCTCTCAAGCGCGTAGCTCGATGGGATTTGGATTTTCTGAGGTGCAGCATGTCCATTAATTCCAGGTTGGACATGGCTTTATACGTCAGGCACAGATCGCCTCTGAGCAGGCGGTATGCCACTGAGTAGAGCTGGAGTTTCTTTAACCAGGCAGCATATGGCATCTGTTTGAGCCCTTTGATCCTCTTGGTGAGGTACTTTTGGGGTCTTTCCAATCGCTGCAGGTGTCTGGTAAGGTACATCCCAAAAGGGGCATTGTACTCAATTATGGGCCTGATGAGGGATGAGTAAAGAGGCACGATGACCTCCCCTGATCTAGATGTGAATCCCTTCATGATTAGGTGGGCTATATAAAATGTTTTTCTAACCATTTTGGCCACGTGGTTGTCAAATGAGAGATTGCTATCAACTTGGGTCCCCAGGTCCCTAATTACTTCTTCCGTACTTAATGGATTACCACCTATATGGTAATTTGTGGGCACTTTGTTTTTGCCAAAGGAGATGACTATACACTTTTTGGCGTTTAGCTTGAGGCCATGGCTGTGGCACCAGTTGTCTGTTTCTATGAGGCCCTTTTGCAGGATGCTTATGTTGGCTGGAGAGTCGATTATGGCACCTAGTTTGCAGTCATCTGCGAACTTGGTCAGCCACAGTCCTTCCATGTTGGCCTGTACCTCCGAGAAATATATACCGAACAAGAGAGGTCCCAGGACTGAGCCTTGTGGGATGCCACTTGTAACTGGTTTGGAGTCTGACATGGCTCCAGCAATTCTAACCATGTGGGTTCTGTCCTTGAGCCAGTTTGCAACCCATCTAGTGACATATGGGTTTATATTTAAGCTGGTGAGCTTATCTATAATGCCCGAGGGGTATTGTATCGAAGGCTTTATGAGGTCCAGGTAGGCTGTGTGGACCACCTTCCCCTTGTCAATGGCCTTGGTGACTGTTTCAAAGAAATCAACCAGGTTTAAGAGGCAGGATCTGCCCTTAACAAAACCGAACTGGGTAGGATCCAGTGTCTGTAGGTCCCCAATATCTTTATTTATGAGGTCCATGATGATCCTTTCCATAGCTTTGCAGACCAAGCTAGTCAGGCTTATGGGGCAATAGTTTCCAGGATCCGTTGAGGTACCACCTTTGTGGAGAGGGACCACTGTTGCTGTACGCCACTCTTTGGGTACATATCCTGTAGTAAGGCTGAGATTGAACAGTAGTTTTATGTTTGGGTTTAGCTCTTCTTGGAGTTCATGTAGGACGCAGCCCGGGACACCGTCTGGTCCCATTGATTCTGTGTTTTTTGCTTTGGAGAGGGTGGCTCTTACCTGAGCATCTGAGATGTCAGGGGGGCAGCACTCTGCTGGGATAGATATCTGCCCTTTTGGTGGGGAGGGGGGGAGAAGTTTGCACTGAACCTGTCAGCTAGGATGGTGGCAATGTCTGTGGGTTAAGTGTATTTTTTGTCATTTTGGACTAATTCTGAGTATATCTGGGAATTCCCACCCAGGTTCCTAACATAACTAAAGAAAGCCTTGTGATTATCCTTAGTGTCCTGTGCAATTTTTCTCTCGAAACTGGCCTTAGACGATTTTATGAGTGCTCGTAGTTTTTTGCTAATACTGATCAGAGATGCCTTCCCTTTTTGGGATTTTGCTCTATCATGTAGTAGCTTCTTCCTTCTATTGTATAGTTTGTTTATGGCTGGGATCCACCAGACAGGACGCCTGCCTTTGGAGGATTGGGTCTTGGTTTTATTTGGGATTGCATGATCCATGCATTCCTGAAGGTGTTCATAGAATGCGTTTATAAAGGATTCTGTGCTCTGGGCTGTATTTTCCACAGGCATGGGAGCTTTGAAGGATTCCACCTTGGTTTTGAGGAGTGTGAAATTTGCTTTAGAGAAGTTTTTCACTGTGGTTTTCTGGGCAGGGGGTGGGGTCGGGATGTGAATATCCAGTGAGATTAGTTTATGGTCTGATCTTACCAGTGAGGGATACACTTCTGGTCTGGAGCATAGAGCTCCCATGTTGGTGATGATCAGGTCCAGCATGTTTTCCCCTCTTGTGGGAGTGGTAACAAGTTGTTCCATAGTATTTGAGTTTATAAATTCTAGGAACCTTTGGGCTAGGGTGCTGGAGCTAGAGTAATGCTCCCAGTCTATGTTTGGGTAGTTGAAGTCGCCCAATATAATGGTGTTTGGAGAGACCTTCATATTTTCCAGTGTTCTTAGGAAGGCCGAGTGGGGTTCCTGTGTTTGGGAGGGTGGTCTGTAGCAGGCTATAAACTGGAAGGCAGTTTTACCCACTTTGTGTAAAAAATGTTTTTGCTTATATAACATTTCTTGCATTTTTTCTTCATTTCTTTTATGTAATTCTGTTTTCTTTTTCAAAGTACTTTCTATCATTATGTTCTAAATCTTCCAATGCATCATTATATATTCTTTTATATTTTTCTTTCTCTACTTTTGTCACAACATATTGTCACTGTAAAAAACATTTTTTTATATTTTTACTTAATCACCCACCATTCAGACCAATTTTTACAAAATGTTCTCAGGGTAATATGATCCTTCCATAACTGTATTATTAATCTCTTTCCTTCTTCATTTCATACTTTCTCATTTATCCTTTTTATTTATTTGCCTCATTTTCTTTTATCTCTAGCCATATTTCAAGATGATCAGAAAATCCTGCTTCAACTACCTCCCCTTCTCCTATAACTAAACCTTCCGATACTATAATCTATTTCAGTTCTATACATACCCGTTTTGTAAGTCCATGATTTTTTGATCCAAAGTTTTAATTTACCATATCATATAATTTTAAAATTTTACTTATGTCATTTCCTTTCTTTTTACTCTTGACTCCTAAATCACAATTAAAGTGACCTGCTATTATAATATTCATATTAATAATTACATACCCCGGGATTCATGAACGCTGCGCCAGGCGGACGCATAGCGTAGGCGTTACAATGCCAAATATGGCCGCCAAGCGATTCAGGTATGATCCAATTCCACGTGCACTACCGGCGTGCGCCGGATCTGCGCCGCCTCCGGCGTAGGTATGCTAAACACCCCATGTGCGGTGTATGCAAATGAAGGCATATAGCGATCCACGAAGTGGCGCAGGCGTAGCATAAGGGCACGGCAATGTAAACCAAAAAAAAAACGGTTTACATTTACCCAAACATAACATAGGAGTAACGGAAGGCTGTCAACATCAGGTATCACACTGTTGCCACATGCCAATGGCAAAAGACACAGAGAATGTCAAAAGAAAACATGCACAACATGTAAATAATAACAGAAATGGTATGTCCACAGAAACTCACAGCAGAACCCCAGGACATGTCTGCAGAAGGTGCTAAACAATGAAATAATATGACAATGTCATAAAAGAGCAGTGTAATACACATCAGCTTCACAGCCACAATACACCATGGTATGCATGGAAAGCCACATCCACGGTGCAAGGGTTGCCAAGGAGTCGCGTCAGTGTTCAGCGCGGTAACTATGAATTAGTAGTCAATGCCATGCAAATGAGGCAGATAATACTGAATCGCAAAACCCTCGCCGGCGTAAGGCTGTACCAAACGGCGCAGCGGTAATACACCGAGGAGTGGCTCAGAGGGAATACATGTCACCTGCAGAGGGGTGTGCCACTGTAGGAGGAAGCATATTGGAGCCCAGCAAACCTGGGCTGTACATTGCACATCACAGCTGCAGGACCGGCGTGTGGGGAAATAGTTGAGCTGAGAGCACACAATGCGCGCAGAGGTGCATGTGCACGAGGATGACTACGTTCCCTTAACCCAGTCATGTGACGCTCGCCCCGCAAACAACATCGGATACAGGAAGGTGATGTTGAGAATATGAGGAAATGTGGAAGCAGTGTAATTGGAGTAGTAATGATAAATCCAATAAAAAGTGCTAGGGCACGCTGGTTAGTAATCAGAAAGTTTATTCCACGATAAAATAGAATCCACTCTGCGTGCTTCACTCAGGAAAAAATATCAGCAACAAAATGATATATAACTTCGCCAAAGAACTAAATTAACGCTCTTACATCCACACTACAAATATGCGTTTTCGTCACTAAGACTTCATCAGACTTTGGCGAAGTTATATATCATTTTGTTGCTGATATTTTTTCCTGAGTGAAGCACGCAGAGTGGATTCTATTTTATCGTGGAATAAACTTTCTGATTACTAACCAGCGTGCCCTAGCACTTTTTATTGGATTTATTAGTTTATCTTGGAGTGCTTACACTTTTTCTTGGTTTGGAGTAGTAATGAGCAATCAACAGTAATCAACCCACGAAGGCCAATCGGCGGCAGCTGACAACTCTGCATGCAGAAACCTGCAAAACGGGATAGGGGAGGCATATGAATGCAAAGAAAGTAGGGGAGGTAGCAGATCGCAAAGAGTGAAGAACTGACACAGCAGAGCCAAGTAGACAGGCAGCATAACGGCAGCGGCACACAAAACGCACGATATGCCATGTCCCAGAAACTACACATGACAGAGCTCTGCAGGATGCATGCCAGGAAATAGTAGGTGCAACGTGCAGAAACAGTAAGGTAAGGTCGAAAGCTAATCCATTGCAGGCAAGAGTAATGCAACACAAAAGGTAACAGCGTTGCAGTGCCAACGGTAAAACACAGAAGATAATCCCCAGATACAGCCACACAGACACACCCTATGACATCACCAGGTGTACAGCACAACAGTATAAAGTGTGAATGCACAGAACACACAGCCATGTATTCCGAAATGCCGCACCATAGGTGTAAACACACGGGGAACTTTTAAAATGTACATGTTGGGTGCCGCCGTGGCCGTGATCCATCAGCATGTGTTAGAGACAGACGGAGTTGTGGAGGAGGGTGCCGACAACTCAGAGCCTCAGAGGAGAAGGAGAGTGTTCAGACCAAGGGTAACCTACCAGGGGCTACAAGACCTGGAGATAGTAGAGCGTTACAGGGTGGATAGGGACACTTTACAGCAAATAGTGGAGCTGTGCCGGCCACGCCTGAGAACAAGAAACAACAGAGGGGAGCCCATCCCAGTGGACACAAAGGTATGTGTAAGCTTGCGAATACTGGCCACAGGTACCTTTCAAAGGCCAACTGGGGATATAATGGGCATCTCACAGGCATCAGCATCCAGGGTACTACACCAGTTTCTGGATGCCATGTTACCACATGCCAATGAGCATATATACTTCCCCAGATCTCAGGAGGAGTTGGCCAGCAATATGTGCCGCTTCCACCGTGTGGCACAATACCCGGAGGTACTGGGTGCGATAGACTGTACGCACATACAAATCAAGTCACCACCTGGGGAGCAGGGTAGACACTACATAAACCACAAGGGATTCCCCTCCATCAATTGCCAGGTCGTGTGCAATGCGCAGGGCATTATCATGGATGTGTGTGCTGGCAGCCCTGGAAGCTACCAGGGGGGGACATCCCAGAAGGCCACCTTGTGGGGGATGCTGGCTATGCACTGGAGCCGTGGATGATGACCCCCATCAGAAATGCACACACACACATGCAAGAATGCCATAATGAGGCACACGCACAAACCAGAATAATCATAGAGCATGTGTTTGGGATGCTGAAATCACGGTTCCGGTGCTTGGATACATCCGGTGGAGCCCTGCAGTACTCTCCAGGCACATGTGCCCACATATTCATAGTATGTGCCATGCTACATAATATGATCCTGCAGAAGCAGCTGCTGCAGGGACATAATGGTGAAGGGCCACAAAGCCCACAACAACTGCCAAGGCCAGTCCAGGCACAGAGGGTTCAGGACCATGAACACACTGTGCCAGCCCCAGTAGGCAGACAGAGGCGTACCCAATATGCCTATGCCCTGGCAAAGAGGGAACGTATAGCACATACTCTGACAGCGTAGGCCCCATGGACTGACACCTCCCTACCTGCACACACAGTGAAATGGACGGCACACAAACATGGCCACCCATAAGGTGTACTGTATGGGTGGCCCCATGTGTGACTCCAACATAGGCAGCACCCAAACACTGCACACCCAACAGCCAGCGGAGCATGGAACGCCAACACCTGAACCGTACGCGGGTCCTACAGCAGACGGAGTTGCTGTATGCTGCCACATTCGCCGCAAGGTGTATACATATAGACATGTAGATATGTGCATATACAGATATGTAGATAGATATAATTACATACATAGAAATACAACAGGTAAGACAGGGAATCAGAGGGATGTAAGGTGACAGAGAAGTAACACGCGATATCTGTACATAGTAAACATAGTGAAAGACAACCTGAGCATCCGGGAGGTTTAACAGAAGAGGAAACCGCCACCCATGGAAAGGTCAACATACCGAAATGCATAACCGCGAGTCGGAATAATCGCCAGGCCACAGTACAGTAAAAGTACATGCGCGGGTAATACTATGATGATATGAGGTGGGAGGTAGACACTGCCACCGGTGATGCGGCCCACGCAGGTACTGTGTGCAACCGTCCCTGTGACTGCCGCAGTATGTGTATGTGTGCGGTGAGGGTGCCGTGTGTTTCGCTGTGCGAGTGTAATGTGTGTGCCACTGTAAAATGTGTATGTTGGTGCCATGTGAGAAGCGGAGTGGAATAACATGTGTAGGCATACAGTACAGTAACCCCAGGCGTATGTACACCAGTAGTCCCAAAGTAGTACTGAGAGCCCCACCCTGGCTAGGCGTGTGGCGACATATGATGATGCAAAGTGAAAATGTCCCAGAATGTACCACAGGAATATACCCCACATGAAATGGAAAGGACGTATGTACTAATCATGACCGTATGTATGACACCGATATGCTAATTGCAAAACGATACGTCGGCAAAGTTACACAGCAATAGGTATGTACCGTGGAAATATGCATGTGCTACCCCGGTACTGATCGTGGCCACATATCGGCCCGTAAACACTGCTGTGTGTTCTACAAGTGTCAAACAAGCAATCGCCACCTGAATTGGTGGCAACCACTGGCAAACAGGCCATCCCAAGTACAGGACCACAATGACTGTAAATATCCGGGACAGAATGACAAGGGATAGTCGTCACGTACAAACAACCGCAGATATACCACCGATGTGACAGAGGAATATATGCAGGAAGCACACATGCAGGCGATACCAACACCACATGACAACAACACAACCTACACTCCCAGAACAACAGACAAGTAACTGTCAACTCCCCAGGCAGGGATGGAGCACACAGACAAGCATACCGTGTATGTAGAGATGCAAGGCCCACAACCCGTATCCGTCACCTACAACCTCCGATATTCCCCATCACACATATCAAAGGGATACAAGCCGTAATAGCAGCACAAACATACAGGCAGTCAATGACAGCTGCATAACCGCAACATCTCGCGTGGGAAACAGTATCAACAGCGGATGCATACTTGCATCCGTTGTTTAAAGGAATACAACAGCTATGTTACACATCCAAATGCAAAACGCCATCAACAGACGCCGTCAGGACAGGGACACCCACATGTCGAACATAATACCATACCCAACACACACAATCCACGGCTAACACCACTGCGAAATGTACCTGTCGCCACACATAGCGGCTGCAGTTACACATAACATAACACAATACAGACCATCTCCACGAAGGTAGGGCAAATAGCCAACGCCCAGGTGAGGAATGCAACCATACCCTAGTTACGACGCGTAATGTACGAATGGAGTAGATGCACAGGTGATATGCGCACAAGTACACACTGAGGAACAGCTATTAGTGTGAGGAACCCACATGTCGCAGGTATCGACGGATATAAGGATGACTCCCAGGATATTCAAACCGTATGCTCATACCGAACTAGTACTCCAAAATGGATAGAGTAAGAAATCGGAATAGTGATACATGCAATGAAAAACTGAAGGAAACACAGACAAGGTATGTAGAACCCACGATATGTATGGGTGTGTAACGCATGATGTGTATGATGAAGCTGTACCGTATGTGAATGGTGTTTGTAAGTAATGATACTTGTCCATAATGCAGAGAGTGGTGAAAGGTGGTTATGTAGTGCTATCCTGCTGAGCATACCAACGACTGTGGACACCGTGTGCACAGCAGTGGGACATCATGTACACAGCCGGGATAACACAAGGGCTGCCACAGGGGGGCATAACAGAGAACAATGCCACACCACACGCCAATGCTGGCAGTGGATGTCCAACAAGGAAGAGCCATAGCAGGGGATAGGACATGTATGTATACTGTCACAGCACACATGTGTATGGGCATAAACCGTCGATGTCATACGTAATGTGCGCCCGACGTGCACGTATGCCTTGCAGTAGGGTATACTATGTCAACTATGTGTAATGTAAAGCTGTCATGGTGGATTTGACAGACATCATACACAGTATCACAGGTATATCATGCATAATGGAGTTATTGCCTATTGGTATGTACAATAACAGGATACGTATGGCCTGTACATATGGGACAGAGTAGTAGCATAACAGCCATCTGAAATGGAAGGAACACCAAGTAACCATGGCCAAACGATCTGTAGCAGGTGCAATGTGGGCAACAATGAGGTCCGGCAGGTCCATGTGTAAACACATGTGCAGTGTACACAGTAGTGTCACCTCCCCATGGTAGTGTCCAGTGAACAGCAGAGGTGGGTGTCAACTGCATGTCTACACAGTACTGCTGCTGTGGTGGTACCATGACTACGTGTCACTCAAACAGCAAGGGAGCTATCACATGAACAGTGCCACTGTGTGTCCCTGTGGGATGTGCACAGGACCTATGTTCCACAGCATGGTGTGTGTTGTGTCTGTGGAAGTAACACAGAAGCCCAGCCCATGCAATGTGTCATGTGTGCACATATCCATGAGTGGTCCGTTCACACTGCCCACGGCAATTGCCATGTATGAGTACTACATGCATCAGTAATGCGGAGGACATGGTCCATGTCAGAGCAGAAGACACCCCTGTGTATGTGGTATGCAGATGTGTACAGATGTGTTTTCCGTCTGTCAGCCGCATATGTAAACTGTCTGAGCCTGGTACACATCATGGCATGACAATGCTGTGCCATGTAAAGTCGTAGCCATTGTGGAAGGTACACCATGAATGTGGTATTGTAACCTTGCCCATGTGTAGATGTGTGTATGCCACAGGTACAATGGCTACCTATGTACCAGCATCACACATAGTGCAGATAGGTGTGGCCCTGCAGATGTGTACCCATGCCACAGTGGAATACGGTAACCACAGCACCATGTGGGGCATTTGTGTGTACAGCAACCATGTACAATTTGATATGCATGTACGGGGACAGTATCCATGTGATACTCAGTGGATGAATGTTGCTATGCAAAGGTGATGTGCATGCACCATGTGTCATGCATCCTGATGCCATGACACCCACATGATGTATCTGCCACACCGACACCCGTACGGTTGTTATCAGTATGAGCTGGTGGAGCTATAATGGTGCCAGGTATGTAGATGTGGGATATCTAGGCATGGACAGTACTCTGTGACAGCATGTTGTGTATGTAAGCAAATAGTGAACATGAGGGGCCCCATGACTGAGGACTGTGTAATGCCATATGTACTTGACATGTAGTAGGTAGCATGATATGCTTGCACCACTGTGTGTCCTGTCCAGGAGTCATATAACCTAACATCCTGAGACACAGGGTATGATGTGCAGGTGGATGTGTACGTTGCCAATACCAGAACGTGGAATGTTGCTGAAGGGCAATGTGAGGACAATGTCTGATCTGTTGCCCTCTGTACCACACCAACCACCCATGCAATGGTATGACAGGTGGCCAGCATGTGTATGTGGTGTGCTGTGGCACACAGAAGCCCAACAAGGGTGCCATTAAAGGCATGGAGGTCATCAATGAGTGCGTGAAGCATATTTGTGAAGATGTGCTCCAGTGCCATACAGAATGGTCCAGTCATGGGTGTACGAATGCAGTCCCACACGTGCAGTGCAGTGCCACCCATGTGTAGTGCGATAGATGCGGCAGTGTGACGGTCAAGGTACACAATGTCCGACAACAAGCTAGCAGTGAATTCAGTGGGCTGGTGTGGAGAGACATATCAAACAGGTTGGCGGGACATAACAGCTAGGGAGATCGGAAGGTGACATTGGTACAGTGTCTTAGGACATAACGTGTGCATGGCAGTACCATGTATGTGTCCACAGGGACACTACGATGTCCATGTATGGATTGCAACCCTGTAGTGAGTGAGAGTGTGTACTGTTGGTAAGTACACCATTGCCTGGCATGTTGCCAACATTATCTCAGTCTGCAATGCCTGGGTGACTGTTGTACATGACATCGAATGTGGATGTAGCCAAACAACACAGACATACCACCACACTGCCTGAGGACCCACACTGCAATGTGCGGCAGTCATGTGTAGGTAGCTAGCCTTGGAGCATGTGATGGACCACGAGGACCCACCATGGCTGTCAAGTGATGCACCCCACACATGTGAATATACACCACCATGCAACAGCCTGCACATGTGCCCATACAGCAGATGTGCATGGAACATGACCACCACCGTGGCATCTGTGAAAAGGCCAGTACCGCCATGTCTCTGTGTGGAATAGCATGGTCCCTACCATTGCGTACATGCCACGGAAGTGCACTGTGGTATGTGTCAGCATATTATGTACACTGTCCATCTGCCGGGGTGCCATGCCATTAACAACCCCTGTCAGCAGACGTCAGTAGTACTGGCTGTAGAACACATGTACCATGTATGCTGCAATGGGTGTGTGTCCAGGGTGTGGCTAGCAGGGCTGTGAAGCATATATGTTCATCTACAAAGGGGGGATAACCCCAGGTTTAACACACCAGACACATGGAGGTATCGTGCATGCTGAGGGTAGTGTAGGTATGGTATGTGTTGTGTAATGTGTCACCCAGCTAGGTGGAGTGCATGCCCCAAGCATGTGTGGGTACATGGGTGTCCATTCTAGGGAAGTGTGGGTTGCTGTCAGCACATGGCAGTATCAGCTGTCTGAGGCCCAATGTACAGTATGACAACACAGACAGCATGTAACCTGTGGTGTACAGTGTAAGCTCTGATGCGTGTTACAATGTGTCTAGCGGTCACAAACATGGGTATCTGAACGTGGAGCACCTACGATGCATTGTGTTTGGCACATATCCAGTATGTGTGCAAAACACTGTGTGATGTGGGATCCCCTCACCTGTGTGTGTTGCAGTCCAGGTATGTGCCTGGGAGGTATGATCCGTGTACAATCTGTACTTGCAAGTGTGCTGTGCAGAGCATGGAGGCAGGTCCCAGGCACTGCAGATAAATGTGAGTGGTGCACTAGTGTGTGTGCCTTGCTTGTGTGCAGCACAGTGGAAGGCGCAAGCATTGTCCCACATGACCCCATGCCATGCCTGCCTGTTACAGCCCTGCTGGAGACAGTCATGTGACACCGCCACAGAGGCAGTATAACATGTGAAGATGTACATGTGTGCTCCACACCCCAGGCAGATGTCCGCAGGTCATGTGTGCCACAGCAGTGTGGTCGACCAGGACTGTCATAGTGGTCAGATACCACATGCCTGTATAAGTACAGTATGAGCATAGTCAACAGTTGCAGTGACAGAGTAGGTCAATGTACAGTGTCCCTGTGTTCAGACCACTGCCTACTGTACACTTGGCTAGACACACACCCAGAGGGTGAATATACAGGTGAGCCATCACATGTCCCAGTACACGTAGCCTGTATAATGCCATCACAGGGTGGTCACAATAACATGTATGACAGACATGCCGTACCAGATGATGTGTCATGTGTGCATATGTTGAGTTGCACAGCTGTTCACACGTCCGCAACATATCAGTGCATGATGCCTAGTGTAACATGATGTGTGGAACTGCACTGTGATCCACAACAGGGTCATCTGAGACAGGTGTGTTGTGAATGGTGTAACCCATGGTTCCACAGGATATACACTGGTGCTGTTTGCTGCCATGCTGGGGGCCACCAGTGGTGCCTGCAGTGGTCATACAGACATACTGCACACATTGTTCTGGCAGGAATGTCCATTGTTGTGGATGATGTGTTACTACGTGAAGGTAGGTGTGTGTTGTGAATGTTACCCATCCAGATGTGACCATCAGGCGCAGTCATGGTTGTCGACAGCATCACACGCATCCACAGCTGTCAGAACCCTGTCCCCAGAATGGGTGTCAGCCACCCTCGTACTGTGTGACCTATGTGCAGATGGCGGAACACCTCCTACTGGCTGGCTAACAGTGTCAGCTAGGAAGGCTATGTGATGGCTGGAATACGCTGTTATAATGTATAATGCTGGTATCCCAATGAAGTAGATGGAATCACACACAGTAAGCCATGGCTGGCATGTAAACCATGTACAACAATGACTGTGTGACAGACACAAACAATGCGGAGCCATGTTGAACATGCACCCATGAGAACACCAAATGAGGTATGTTGCACATATCGATGTACAACTGTCAGCTATGGCCATAGCATGGATGCAGACGCATATCCCCCACAGGCAGTACCACGCCATGTAGGTAGGGGGGCATTGCACGACTACATGTGACAGTTGCTGTACCGCCACATGTACTGCATATCCGTCATGTAGGGGTAGCAGTGGTACGTGACTGTTGGACATGCCTGTACATATGACCATGTCCCACAGGATATGTGTTACGTGTGTACAACACGTGTTGTACCGTCATCAAGCTGTGAAGTGTATGGCTGCCACTGTACCTGTGTGACATGTTCTGCAATGGGTGCAAAGGTACGCAGTAGTGCATTGCATGCCCACATGCCCCACACAGGTGCATAGCCTGAACATACAATACAAAGAGGGTGTTGGATCATAGCAACCCACAAGAGGAGATGGGTACGGGTGGCAACCCACTACCACCTGTTCGGGTAAGGTGTGCATGTCCATGACACATTAGCACCCGAGAAGCTAACAGTACAGCAGTACAGGGTGGCATGCATATATGTTCACTAATACCCCTGTGTGTCCCACCACTGGCCTGTGGACTGACAGACACCAACACAATGTGCAGCATTGACATGTGCACAGCACATCACCGCTGGCTACTGTAGAACAGGCTTACTGTGTAGACATGTGCACAGAACGTCAGCGCCAGCCACACTCAAACACGTTATGTGTTGAACCCCACCATTATTGTAGCCCATGCCACAGACAGATGTTCACGCATCTGTGTATGTACGTCTGGGAATGTCCCTGGCCTAGCAGTATAGCTGTGTCAGTGTTGCGAACAACATACTGAATGGGCTGTGTGTGTGAGGTGTGCATCATACGTGTATGGTCCGATGGATGATACCATCAGTGCCCCTGCTATGTGAACATCCCTGTCCCCATACATGGATACCTATGCTGTGCCCAACACCACGCTCCCTGTGGGAGGGATGGCGCTGTGTGGTGCACCAGCTGACATGGGGGTGGCAACAGGCACTGGATGTAGACATATGTGGTACCCATGTCAGGCCAGGCAACCATCCATGTGCATGGGATAGCAGTGTGTGGGCACATACAGCACTGTGTTGAACAATATCACAGCACATAGCACCTGTTAGGGGTAATGTGTATGCATGGATGTGCGATACCTGCATGCACCATACACACCCCCACCAAGCAGCGTGCTGACTACCTTGCAGAAGGCCATTGTCCACACCATGATGATAGACATGTGTAATGTCCATATACACATAGCAATGACATATGGAATGGACAGCCACCCTGCCAATATCAGTACCCCCCAGGTGGGACACATCCCTGTGCCATGTATGTGACATACCCTGCCATACCATGCAGCCCTGCCCAGCAAGGCTGCACGTGCTATCACAGTCATACATGGTGCGATGGACAAATGGCACTTGCACTATCAACTGTCCACAGCAGTAATGTGGCACTGATGCACCCTGTGGTGTCACAGGTGCTGTGTGTTGGTGTGTACAACGTCGCGGCGCACATTACGCTATGCATGACCTTCCCTGCTAATGTCACATGGTTATACAATGTCCCATGTGTATCACATGTGCAATACAGGTGAGCCGTGGCAGGTTGTCCAACACCCATACAGTGCTGTGTAGATGTACATGGCACAACACATGCATGTACAGGTGTCCATGTGTATGTGTGCAGTGCCACCGCTGACGTTCATAATGGCTGCGTACGTGATGCCTAGTGACATATACACAGCATCCAGGTGAACAGTAGAACTGTGTGCACATTGGGACACGTGCCAACTGGTATGAACACAGGTGCAGGCAGGTACACATGTCCACAGCAGGTTACCATCAACATGGTGTGTGTACAGTGTGATGAGTTGACACACAGATATGATATGATACCCACTGCTTAATGGTGTGATGGCAACACGTCAGCTGTGTCACTGCCATGATGCATCACAGAGATTACTGTGCAGATGTCATACATGTCATAGCAATGTATGTCCAGTAGTATGCCAGTACATCAGTGTAAATGTGACCTGTCACCATCATTATGTCTTACAGATAATGCCACGTTCCCGGCTGCCGGCCTTCAGCCGCCAGGAGGATGACGTGATTATACCGTTGCTCCATGACAACTACGAGCTACTATTCAGCCATGTGCCACAGCAAGCACAGCAGCGGGATGACGTGTGGCAGGATATGCGCAGGAGGGTGAACAACGTGGGTGCCAGCAACCGCACCTACCAGCAGATCCACCGACACTGCACAGACCTAATACGGCACACGAAACAGCGTGCCGCCGCAATCGCCAGAGAACAAGGTGGGACAGGTGGTGGGCCACCAAGCCAGCACCCACTCACACACACGGAGGAGCTCCTGGCCAGTCTGGGGACACCCAGGGAACATCATGCAGAAACACTCGCTGCCATCATGGAGGTGGGTGTCTCCCAACCAACCAGCCTGGAGCTGCCTGGTAAGTCAGTCTTGCATGTGTGTATGATAACTGACGTAGGTGTGGGTGTCACAGTACACCACATAATGTACCAACACATGCCAGGTATATGGCCACACAAGCTGCATACTACAGTATGCTACGTTGTGTTTGCAGACATGTGCATAACACATGCTACCACACAGGTACATGATGTGACATGCACAGTGCTTACTGTGGCTACAGTAATGGATAATGTGTATACTGTTGTGTCGCCCCTATACAGGTACCTCTGGTGTGTCGCACAGCCATGGGTCCGTCGCAGGTGAGACTGTTGCTAGTAATAGGCATGTTACAGTGTATAGATATTCCCCATGTGGCCAGGTATGACATGCACACCTGGGTCTGCTCCAGTCACGGTATACAGGTTGCACCACCCGACACACACACCACCCATGTACAGTAGATACAACCATTAGTATACAACGGCATGACACCACATAACCCATCGGTGTGATATGTGCAGTCAGCTATGCATACAATGGTGGAGGTGTTCTACAATGGCTGCATGTGTAGTATGCATCGGAATGCCATTTGCGGTATGCACACAGTACCACATAGTGAGCTGTGATCTGGCCAGCACACAGGTGTTACCAATGTGATCTATGCCCCTGCATTGTGTGCACATGTTGTGACATGGCACATGACATGTCCCATTTATGTGGTGTTCTGTCTGCAACAGTGTCACACCATGATATGACCTACGCACGACATAGCAGACATCCACAATGTCTGCATAGCCTTCGGGATTGTGACACCTCAGACTAGTATGGGTGTATGTCACATGGGCCACCACAGGGATGTGTACATGATGTCCATCACACACAATTGTCCATGACCCAGTCAAACATGGCCATGGGTGATACCCACAGGCATGTTGCCACACAGTACATCTGGAGTGGGTAGTCACCATTGCACTTTGTCCACACATAGTGCAATCATAGCTGTAGTGGACCACCTGTACATCTGATGTGGTACACCAGACAAACGCAATGCCTGTCTGCAGCCACTGGAGGTGCCACCAATGTCTACCATATACGTGCTGTGGAACAGCATGACTGTGTTGCAGACATGGCAATGCAATGCGTCCATGTTATGCATCGCACAGAAACATACCTGTGTCTTGCTGCCATGCAGTGGCACAGTGCCTGTACTCCCCACTGTATAGCTATGTACACAGCTCACACCAACCACACCTGCACAGACATCTTTGTTACACATGCATTCTATCTGTAGCCTGTACACATAACACTGCACTGTGACGTCCAGTTTGATGTGGTGCATGTGGTGGGACACCATTGTCACATGTCCACATGTTATCGCACATGTTGGCGGAGTACATGACAAAGTGACGCCAGCCATGTGTACTGTTAACCTGCCTGTGGCCACACTGTGTATCACGGTGATGCATGCAAACTACCATGAATGTGTGTACTGCATGCCTACTGAAATGACACCTGCTTGATGTAGTGTGCACCCCAGGGCAGTATGCATACTACCACTATTAATGTCTGGCCTGCATTCACTGAGCTGTGGTGTGGGAATGCTGCATGCCATCTGCAATATCACATGCATGATGTGTCTGCATGTGTGTGTGTCTGTGTGTGTGTCTCTGCATGTGTGTGTCTCTGCATGTGTGTGTCTCTGCATGTGTGTGTCTCTCTGTCTGTGTGTGTGTGTGTGTCTGTGCGTGTCTGCGTGTGTAATGTATCTTACAGTATGTCTTTGTATTCACAGGTGGTGTAGGTGCGTTCCCCTCCTGCGGTCCATCTGATGCTAGTGTCCCCACAGATACTAGCGGTGATGACCATATGCATGAGGCACAGGCAGGGTTGTCATGGGCAGAAGCTGTGCCATTGATTAACATCCCACCTATGTCCCCTTCATCTCCGCACACGGTTCAGATGCCGACACATACCACATCACCGTTGCCCATAGAGGAAGGACAGTCAGCGTCTGTTGGCATTGAGCAGGAATGTGTGGTGGCTACAAAAGGTGCGGGTACACACCATGTTGCCAGTGTAATGATTGGTGATGTGCCACACAGGCATGTGGCTGGTGCTGCTCGTAGGAGGAGCTCTGGTAGACATGCACCTGCCGTACAGGGTGCAGCAGCTGGTATCACCAGACGCATGTTCCAGACTGTAATGGCGGCACAGGCAAGTGCTGAATGGCAGAACCAAGAAGGGCAGAGGCTGCAGAGGGCCGCAATCCGTTCCCTAAATGAGAACATCAAGTCACTGGCGAATGCTCAACAGCAGCTTGCTGATGTTCTGGATAGGCGATTAGGTGAGATGGTTGGAATCCTCGACCGAGGCATGTCAATCCGCGAGCATGAGCTGTCTGTGCTGGAATACCTGGTAGGGGTGAGGCGTAGGACACGTGGCCGTAGGCCAGCAACACCACCTAGTGCAGGTCGACGTGTGCGTGCCACCTCTCATGCCCACTCACACAGTGCCGGTAGCAGCAGCAGTGTAGCTGGTGCTACACCAACCACACCAGGACACAGCAGGCCACGTGGACGTGGCTCTGGCCGGTCCCAGCCTGGACACGGTTCCAGCGGACATGTGTCATCGGAGAGTGGCCACTCCATACCTCCACCTGGTAGTGCCCGTGCGACCCCAGGCAGGCACGGGTCATGTGGCCACAGGCGGACACAGTGAGCCGTACAACCTGCACTGTACAGTCTGGGGCTGCCAAGTATACCACGTGTAGGCATCACAGATGGCTGAACTGTGTACACACATACCCACACACAGCAGACACAACTGTAGGGCTCCACCACATCCACATGCATTCTGCACAGTCATGCCCAGTAAATGCACCGGCCCTTACACACACACATGATGTCATCCATTGGTACAGCCTATGCCCCTGGCACACATATCACCCTGTGCATATGATGAAGCCTCTGCCGCAACACTGTCATCCACACCATCGGTGCACGGTTATGCAAATATATTCTGATGCACAGGGTGGACAAGATAGTGAGAGGTGTATGTGATACCTGTGTCCGCATAGTGCGTGATGTGTATGTTGCAGTGGTTGTGTATGACAGGTGACAGGTGCGTATGTGACATGGGTTGTGTACTGACATCATGCAGCAGACATACCATGTAGTGCAGGTGCAACATACATTGAGCTGTGTACACGGTATGCATGACGGTTACATGTGTAGCACCATGTTGGTTCTGTTAACCTGTATGCCTAATATGGTGTACTTGCATGTGCCTACTGGGAGCACTGTTATCAGTCCCCCACGTGTAGCTGTGGGTTACCCACAGGCACATCTGGCAATATCAGCATACCACAGGTACTCACAACCTGCATGGACTTCTACATAGGTACATAGGTGCATAGGTACATACCAGGCTATGTGCCCTACGGCATGTGTAAGCCTAGCCAGAATGTGTGTGGCTTTCACCACTCCTTAGGATGAGGATACTACATCCATCGGTCCACTGTCCCTCTGTCCAGCAGTGACACAGAGATGATGCCTGGCGCATACCTACGATCACACATCCACACATCAGGATTACTCTTGGACAGAGTCAGTGAGGGGCTCTGCTTCACATGGGCTGGGAATCTTTCCCATGTTGTAGGGGGTCTCTGGGCGATGACCCTGTCCCTTCAGCACGTCCTATTTATGTCCATGTTGAGATTTCTGTCAGTTGCTTCTGTGCCCGTGTTTGTTTGGAGCCTAGGAGGTGGAACATGTCCATGTCACCCAGGTCGGACATGGCCGTGTATGTCAGGCACAGATCACCTCGGAGCAGACGGTATGAGAAGGTATACAGCCAGAGTCCCCTCAGTCGGGCAGCGTGTGACATATGTCTCAGCACCTTTATCCCTGTGTTGTGGAATGTTTGAGGTCCTTCCGAGTGCTGCAGGTGTCATGTTAGGTACATTCCAAATGTGGTGTTGTACCCAATCATTGGTCTGATGTGTGAAGAGTACAGGGGTACAATGGCCTCCCCTGATGTGGATGTGAATCCCTTCATGACCAGGTGGGCACAGTGGAATGTCTTCCCAACCACATTGGCAATGTGAGTGTCGAGAGAGGTTACCGACAGGTTTGGTACCCATGTCCCTGATCACGTCCACCATGTTTAATGGATTACCACCTATATGGTAATTCGGGATGAACATGTCTTTCCCAAAGGGTAGGTCTATACCTTCCCTGGCATGTAGCATCAGGCCATGGCTCTGGCACCAGTTATCCATTTCTATGAGACCCCAGGTGGATGTCCGTGTCTGATGGGGTGTTGAGTATGGTGGCCGGTGTGCAGTCATCTGCATACCTTGTCTGCCGCAATCCCCCTATGTTTGCATGCACATTGGAAAGTTGAATGCTGAACAGGAGGGGGCCCAGGACTGAGCCCTGTGGGCCACCACTCGGGACCAGCTTGGAGTCTGACATGGCACCAGGAACACAAACCCTGTGGGGTTTGACCCCCATCCAGTTGGCAAACCATCGTGTGACATATGTCTCTACATCTACGCTGGTGAGCCTTTCTATGATGCCCATGTGGAGTGTGGTTTGAACGCTCCCGCCAGGTCATGGTAGTCTGTGCAAACCGACGTACCCCCATCAATGGCCTTAGTGACTCCTCCAAACAGGTCGACCAGGTTTGGGAGGCAGGATCTGCCCTTGACTAAGCCGATGTGGGTATGTTCCGGTATTTGCTGTACACCAATGTCTTTATTTATGGGCTCCAGTATGGACCTCCCCACAGCTTTGCAGACAAGGCTTGTCAAGCTGATAGGGCAGGGATGTATAGAGTCCATAAGAGCACTACCCTCGTGTAGTGGGACCACAGTTGCCATATGCCATCCATCGGGGACATAGCCCGTAGTAAGGCTAAGATGAAACAGCAGCCTTATGTGTGGGGTGAGGGCCTCAATGAGGTTGTGTAGCACACAGCCGGGGACACCATCTGGTCCCATTGATGCTATGTTCACTGCTTAACAGATATCAGCTCTCTCCTGGGCATACAGGATGTTTGGGAGGCTAGACTCTGGTGGGATGGATACGTCCCCTCTTGGGGGGGGGGGAGGGTAGATGTATGCATGGAACATGTCCACTGGTTTGTTGGCAATGTCTGTGGGTTCAGTGATCATTGTACCATTCTGGAGTAATTCCGGGCATAACTGTGTGCTTCCACCCATGTTCCAACCATAGCTAAGGAAGGCCTTATGGTTGTCATATGTGTCCTTTGCAGTACCAGTCCCACAGGTGCCCTTGGATGATTGTATGAGTGATCGTATGTTAACGCCGGTATTAATCAGTGATGCCTTCCCTGGTACTGATATTGCTCTGTCATGTATTAGCTTTCAACTCTTGTTGTACAGTTTGTCAATGGCTGGGGTCCACCAGACCATGTGCCTGCCTTTGGTGGACAAGGTCCTGATGTTATCAGGATCGCTTGGTGCAGACATTCCTAGGGGTGCTCATAGAAGGCATTTGTAAGGGTTTCATCAGTGTGGCCTGTGTTTACCACTGGCATGGAGGCCTTGTAGGGTACCACACCAGTTGTATGACGTGTGTGGTTCGCTGTGGAGAGGTCTTCACTGTGGTCTCCCATGCCGGTGTTGGGTGCAGGATGCGGATCTCCAGTGAGTTCACTATATGGTCTGACCTCACCATTGAGGGATGTACATCCTGTGTGGAGCATGTCTTCCCCATGTGTGATTATCAGAACTAGTATAGTTCCCCCCCTTGTGGGTATGGTGCATGGGTGTTCCACAGCATTCAGGTGTATGAACACCTGGAACCTTTGGTGTAGGGTGTTGTGTCCTTGGTAATGTTCCCGGTCTATGTATGGGTGGTTGATGTCACCCAATATGACGGTGTTGTGAGAGCATTCATACTCACCAGTGTCTTCAGGAAGGCTGTGCAGGTATCCTGGGTTTGGGAGGGTGGTCTGTAGCATGCAACAAACTGTAGGGCAGTCCTACCCATGGTTAATTGCACCTGGATATTCCCCGCTGCTACGTGCATTTCTGCCAACCTGGAGGTGTGTGTATCCTTCATGGAAATGGAGACTCCTCCTTCTGTGTTAGGTCCGGGTTATGGTCCTGAACGCGTGATATGGGGTATGACCTGATAGTGCTGGGGTGCTCTCAGCAGCCCTGAGCAATGTTTCAGTCACAGCACTGACATCGATGTCCTCCATACTGAGGAGGGCATTTGAGGGTGTGCAGCTTGGGTGTAGACCACTGGCACTGAGCAGTATTACCCTGTCTGTTCTCCAGGTTTGTAGTGTAGGGTGGTAGGTTTATCATTCCAGCCTTGCCTGAAGTGGGCACTGTGGGGGTGGCAGGTGCCTTAGCCAAACCCTTGAAGACCAGGGGCGACAGGTGCGAGCCATACCTTGCGAAGGGGCGTGGCGTGCCAAGCATGTCATCCCAGGTATGAGGAATCTGGATCCCCTCAGACTGACACCGGTAACCAGGCACATTATCAAGGGTGACCACTTGGAGCCAGTATAGTGGCATCATACTTGATGAGGGTGGGATACTGCCCAGGGTCAGGGACATGCTGGCCTGGGCTACACAATCTGAGTGGCCCTCTATGTCTCCTTTAATGTATCCCAGGGTGGTATGTCTCCAGTCATTAACACCAGCATGGGCAATGACCGTGCCATACCTGTACATGCTGCGGAGTGACCTGAGTGTGTGTGTTATGTGGCGGATTCCAGCGCCCGACAGGCAGCCTACTGTGATCATTCCCTTGTTCAGTCTGGTGGGTGGGACGTCGGTGTGTCTGACAGTGGCGTCACCCATTACAAGTGTGTCTGGCATTGTGTGTGTTGCCTTTGGGGCTCTGACTGTTTAGCACACTGACGTTGAGAACTATGTGTTGCATGTCCTATGTCTTGTGGAGGCAGTTGCTTGTGTGTCTGCTTCAGAGGGCTCGTTAGGTTCGTGACATGTTTTAACAGTGCCTCCAGGTATGTCTTAGTGTGTTCATGTGTTTGATTAGCATTTGCGATAGTCACATGTGACACTGGGTTTGTGGTGTGCATGGTGTCCTTCCCCTCCCGCTTGGTCTTGCCGGTCATGGTTTGAGAGAGCACAGCCCCCTGTCTGGCTATATAGTTGCATCTGTCACATGTATTATGTTCATTGGGGTAGATGTGGCTTGTCCGTGTCCATGAGGCACCTGTAACAGTGCCCAGGATGCCCAGATTCACCATCTGAACAGGAGAGTTTGCTAGCAATTGACCCTTCAACATGCCAGAGAACGTGAATGCATTTGCTGTGTAACTGGGTCAGAAGGCACCTATAGGGAAGTGGGTACACAAGGGGATTCTAGGCCAGTGTAGTACTCCATTTAGTATACATGTACTTTACCTATGTAGGAATACTATGGGAGCAGGTGCAGAGCTTTTGTGTTATAGAGAACAGACAGTCGGGATTGCAAGAAGAGAGGTTATAC
The DNA here is from genome assembly GCF_019279795.1 of Protopterus annectens. Lineage (NCBI taxonomy): Eukaryota > Metazoa > Chordata > Ceratodontiformes > Protopteridae > Protopterus > Protopterus annectens. The sequence goes on from NC_056726.1 coordinate 1,392,989,332, forward strand.
ACATAAACCTGTGGAGCACGGAGCCAGATACAGTGTAACGTTGCTTACATGGTACATGACGCACATGTCCACACATATACTGCACCTGACGCCTGTGGTCGGTGCCACAGGCTACGGTGGACAGAGACATCACATACATGGCATGACACAGTACAGGTATGGTGACATTCTGCAGGTGTCGTACACAGTGTGCTGGCTACTGACCGCAGGTGTCACCTGTCAGCTGTGGTGCACGGTGTGCAGCAGTCGGATGCTGTACCGGTACAGGAATATGTCCGCAATCGCAGTGCGTACACCTCTATGGCACACACACCATTGTGTGCAGATGGGGACACCTGTCTGTGTGGTCAGCACCCTCACAAGACAATGCACCCATGCGCCATGTCACAGGGGGTGGTCTTGCACAGGTGGCCAGTAAGGCTCACAGGTATGGCATTGACAGGGCTGTACAATGCAGCACCAGTACGGGATGGTCACCCTGTGTGGTCAGTGTCCAGTCACAACACTATATCTGCATACACCCTCACAACAGGCAGCAGACATACACACATGTTGACACACTGACATGGTGGTGACCACACATGTCTACACGGAGGGATGACGTGTTGCATGTACTGCACCATCCACATCCATGCACCCCACACTGAGGTAGGTACAGATCTCTACCATGGTGTACAGTGATGTGTGGCACATGGCACATAGTCCCCCCGATCTGTGGCATACATGGGCACACATTCCTGCACACATGTTGGTGCTAGGAATGCCACACCCGCTATATGGGATATGTGCAGGCGTGCAGTGGTATGTACTGCATCCTGCGTACTACCACTGTATCTGGCAATTGTGCCAATATTTGCACTTGGGAGGTGGTAGGGGTTACAGTGGCCATGTGACATGTGGTTGATTAAGTGGATTATTTAACTGAGTGTGTGCGAGTGCAAAGGGTACCTAAAGGCCTATGGTGTACCAAGTTTCCTAACAACGCAACACCAGGATCAGTTCTTTTTAAGGATTTAACAGATCTTTTTAACAAAACTGGACTTGAAATGATCAAGTTGATGCTAAAAGACTATGAGTCTAAACTTGGTGTGCTTTTGGTAGACTTGAACAAACTGAATAATGTTGTTGTTACTGACACAAACTTTGTACAGGTTAAAAAGGACTACGACCATGTTTTTCATGAAGTAGACCAGCATTGTATTAAAATAGTCAACCGAAAAGTGAGAAAATTAGAAAGGGACCTTAATGAATACAAAAATGGTGTCGCATTTCAACCAACCTATAAAACTAATTACAACACAAATAACAGATTTAGTAGAGTAGACACTACTAACAACACTGAATCACCAATAGAAGGTCCCCGTAGAAGTGAGAGTTTGGCTCAAAAATGTAATTCAAATAATAGAAATGAACAGCAGGTTTTTCAATTTCCCCCTGTCAGGACCAACAACAGAGGTCCTTTCTACCAGCAAAGGAATTGGGTAAACCAACAGAGATAGAGGTACACAAAGGGGGAGATGCAACAAAGTCTTTTTCTGTAGAAGTGTATGACACAATTGATTTACCCTATTCAATTGTCTCTAACGGCAATTTTAGAATTTTTAATTTCACGGACACTGACATTGGTAACACACATTTTGAATTATTTACCAAAGGTTTTCACTTTGTGCCGTTACGTTCTCTGGATGTCACCAAAACAATCCTAGAACTGAAATTATTTACCAGGAAACTTAATTTAAATATTTTGTTTAAAGGACAGCAACACCTGCAGGAGAAATTTTCTAGAGCCAGTACGTTTAACCCTCCTTTGCACCCAGTGGTAAAAACATTTGAAGAATTAGGTGAAGGAGATATTAGGAGTAGTTTTAAGGACAACAATTCAAAAGTGCAGAACCTATCGTCTGATTGCTTACAACTTATTACCAAGTTAAAAGCTGACAGAATAAGGATCATGAAACCTGACAAAGGGGGTGGGGTTGTTTTAATGTACAGTTGTAATTATGAAGCAGCAATGTTTGACATCTTACACGATTCTGATCAATATTCAATTGCTTCAGTTAATGAAGTTAACATTGCATATTCTAAAATTAGGTACATGTTGTATGACAACCTAATGCAGGGGGCCATAAATGAAAAACTACACAATTTTTTACTGGTTAGTAAGCCAATTACCCCTACCATCCTTGGTATACCCAAGGTGCACAAAGGGTTGAACCCTTTAAAGTTTAGACCTATTGTGGCCGGGGGTGGGGGTATTACCGAACCTCTTGGTAAATTTATTGACATTTCTTTAAAAAATACAGTTAAATCTTTAAAATTTATATGTAAGGACTCTTGGGAGTTTTTGAAGAACATTAAAATAGAATTATACGAACAAACTAAATACCTTATTACCATCGATATTGTTGAACTTTTCCCAAGTATCCCACATGTGCAAGGTTTGGAATTATTCAATGAGTTTTTAGTGAGGTCAGGTGAATTTAATGCGAATGTCATCAGGTTGATGGTGGAATTTATGGAAATCATCTTGAACAACAATTATATATTTTTTAATGGTGAATTGTTCAGACAAATGAAAGGTGTGGCAATGGGCATGCCATGCGCTTCGGCGTATGCCAACATTGTGTTACATATGTGGGAACAGAAATATGTATTTAACTCTGTATGGGCTAAGAACATAGCCCATTATCAACGCTTCTTGGATGACATATGTGTTTTTTGGAATGGTTCAATGCATGAATTTCAAGAATTTTTTTACACATATTAATTCAACAACAAATTATTTAAAATTTACACACAATATTAGTGAAACTGAGATTAATTATTTGAATGTTACTCTTGTAAAAAATCCAGACACAGGAAGCTTTGAATCAACTGTTTATAGGAAGCCTTCATTTTCCAACTCATTTCTTCACTTTGACAGTGGACATCCCATAACGCAAAAAAGAGGCATTTTAAAAGGCCAATTAATTAGAGCAGCCAGGATGTGTAGTACATTAGAATTTTTTGCAAAAGAAACACAGGTTTTGGAAAATATGTTCTTAGAAAGGAACTATCCAAAATGGTTATTTGAAAAAGTACTTAATGAGGTTAACAAGCTAAAAATAAGTAAATTTACACCATTGTTGGGCAAAGGTTCGATTGATAACACAGAAGACAATGTCAAAAGTGAAACAGATACCCACAACACATTTGTTTACACCTTTAATAACGATTCAGCAAAATTCAAGGATCTCATTTCAAAATATTGGCCTATTTTGAAATCTAATGAAGAAATTAAACAATTTACAGCAGCACTTCCAACTTTTGTTAGTAGCAGAAATGTCAATTTAAAAGGTTTATTTGAAAGACACGAAATAAAGACTTCTCTTATTAGTAAAACCAAGGTTGGAACATATAAATGTCGAGCTTGCAAGCAATGTAACTACATTTACAATGATAGTAAATATTACATTGGCTCCAGAAATTTTAGAATTAACCCTAAGGGGTATTATAATTGTGCCACAAAAGGTTCAGTTTATTTGGGTTTTTGTGAGTATTGTTCTGGATTTTATGTGGGAAAGACAGAAAGGACTTTACGTAAAAGGATTTATGAACATTTATATGAAGTCAGTATTAAGAAGGAGAGCAATGCATTTTACAAGCATTCAGTAATGTGTCCTAATATGGCTCTAAAATTCCTTATTCTAGAACATGTACCACAAAACCCCAGAGGTGGTGAATGGGAGGCTTCTTTAGAATATAAGGAGCTACTATGGCAGATTAGATTAAATGCAACAAAACCCCCAGGAATGAATGACGCAATTAGCATCAAAAGTATATTAAAGATTAGACGAGCTAGGTTATAACAGCTTTTTATCTTTTAGAGGTATATAAACAATTTGTCATATTTTTTACAACTCAGATAGGCATGATTTACACAGAAATATTTTTAATGGTTTAAATTGATCTATTTTGTCTAGTTAATTAATTAATTCAAGTTGTAGTTGTTTTAATTTGCTATTTATAAATGATTTTGTAAGTGTGTAGATTGATTTTTAGCAATTTTGTGAGATAATATAATATAACTTATAATTCATATGCTTAGGCTTTTAAATTCATTGGTGCTACAAGTGAGACGTATATGTATCTATTATTATTTTTTACAACCTAAGGTTCATGGGTTCGATTAATTATGAATCAATCAATTTTTTATAGATGCACACACATACACCCGGTTTATTAGGGTAGCGTTTATTTTACGTAACTCAAAGTTTTTAACATTTTAATATACTTATGGATGTTCATTCACATTGTATGTGTGAGTTATTGGTTAAACAAGGCTCATGGATTTTTAGATTGTGTAAGAGCATTGGGTATTGCAGAATACAATGGTAAAAAAAGTGACATCGCACCTTTTAGCATATTGGTGTTCAATTTTTTAAGGTTTTAATTTTATGGAGTGCATTTGAGCACCACGAATAAATACACATACTATGTATTTTTGCAACAACAAGGGCAGTTTAAACAACTTTGAGGTGTTCGTGGTGTCCTTTTGAATACAATTGTAACGAACAATTTTTAACACATTTGTTAACAATGTGTTTACATTCTTTTGATGTGCAAGTTGTTGATGTGCATCTAAGCTTCGCAAAAGCATGATTTGTGTATTTCCTATTTGACTAACTTCTAGTTAGCAATTTTAACATTTTGGATTATGTGGATAATGTTCACTTAAGCGATTTTAAATGTTTTGTAAGAATGAAGTTACAGTAACGAAAGTTGTAGTTTAAATTGTAAGGAAGAGCACTAGCACTTTAAAATCCGATTTCGGATTGACTAATTGTAATAATTGTAATTATTGTAATTATTTAATTAAGTCTTAATGGACAACAGTATTTAAAGGTTGGCACATCCAAAATGAACTTGTCTTGATAAAGCCTGATATTCGATCAGGTGAAAGCGCTTGATTTAACGGCGTTTAAAGAAGATTTTTATGGTGTTTCTTGTACTAATAAAGTGGAGGATTATTTGGCAGCCGATTTGTCGTGGAGTTGCTTGTTCTTGGTTTAAGCTTTTTGTCCTTGTATTGTCGATGACGCATGGCCGATGGGTATGCATTATGGCAGCGCTGTCATGTAAAGGCGACATAGCAGACTGTATGCACATGGCAGGGTAGGATGGTGTGTGACACACCTGTGACCAGCACCTGCACGCATGCATGTGGACAGGGGTTTAAACACGTGGTGTACACACAGACTGCCATGTGTGCTGTTACTATGCCACCATATGACGGCCCCCATGATGGGTATGCATGTGGTAGGGGGTTGCAACTGTGTTACGGACACCGGACACCGCTCATGCACGGCTGCACCGTGCACAGTACACGTGTCACATGTATCCCCTGTTGCCATGTGTGTATGCATTGCTACGTTGTGACATGTGTGTCGACATACATGGAACATGGACTGTGGTATGGTATCACAGCTGTCACAGGCAAACTGTACATGGGTATGTGTCCCAGTGAACACCGCTACACCCTGTAGGGGGTGCATACCACAGACATGTGTCCGCCTTCCCTTCGTGTGTGTATTACCGCGTATGCCTGTGTTATGCATGTGGTACATCACAGGCTTCGTATGTGTCCTGCGTGCAGTCCATGCACACACCCAGGAAATCACATATGTGACATATCCGGACATTGTTTCACTGTGGTACAGCTGCAGTCATGTGTCATATCTGTGTCAGGCCCGTGGTATGTGTGGAGCATGCCTGTCCATGTATACCGGTATGGGTGGACAACATCACACCTGTGCAATCATTGATAGTACATGTGTACTCTGCACGACGGATGTACACCGCCACATAGTCTTGTGGACATATGTCACATGCTGTTGCTGGACCATGAGGCATACTGCTGCACCGATGACATGGTGCTGGCATGGCAGCTACAGTGTTCACTGCAGTGTGTACATGTTCAGCCTGCACCGTGGCCTGTGCTGTCATCTGTGTGTGTACGTGTGACTGCATGTGTGTCCACCCTGTGCGTGTGTACGGGTTTACCTGGCCGTGACTTGCGGTGTGTGCACTCCGTCTGCATGCCGGATAGCGCGTAGCACATACTACGTGTGTGAGCATGGCCGGGTTGCTGTTGTGTGGGTGGACACACATGACGGTCCACATTCTGCCTCCCATGATTTCGCCCCATGTGTATGCATGTCTGCACTGTGCAGATTCAAAGTGTCTGAGCATGCCCAGTAAGCAGCTGTGATGATGGACACACAGTACAGTGCACACCGCGCCCGTCTGCGTTGATACCCCGTCTGCATGCCTGTTTCCCCTTCGCAACCGCCACGTCTGTGGCATGGCCGGGTTGCTGTTTTGTGGGTGGACACACACAACGGTCCATATTCTGCGTCCCATGAATTCGCCCCATGTGTATGCATGTCTGCACTGTGCAGATTCAAAGTGTCTGAGCATGCCCAGTAAGCAGCTGTGATGATGGACACACAGTACAGTGCACACCACACCCGTCTGCGTTGATACCCCATGTGCATGCCTGTTTCCCCTTCGCAACCGCCACGTCTGTGGCATGGCTGGGTTGCTGTTGTGTGGGTGGACACACACAACGGTCCACATTCTGCATCCCATGATGTCGCCCCATGTGTATGCATGTCTGCACTGTGCAGATTCTAAGTGTCTGAGCATGCCCAGTAAGCAGCTGTGTAGATGGACACACAGTACAGTGCACAACGCGCCCGTCTGCGTTGATACCCCGTGAGCATGTCTGTCTCCCCTTCGCAACCGCTAGGTGTGAGGGCATGGCCAGTACACCATACGGGGGTATACACTACAGTCGGCACCGATGTCTGCTACTAGGTGTGTAGCCATGGCCAATGACATCCTGCATAGCCATGGTGACCATCCAGGTGAGTCATATGTGGTTGTTATGCCACAATGGCTGCCTACATCATGCACGCCGGATGCCCTCTCATAGGGTATACTGTATGTGGTGCATCCCGTATCCATGTCGTGATGTACTGCTCCGTAGTTAGTTGGTGTTCCCGACTGCAGCACTACCGTGTTACTGTACGCCCACCTTGGGATGGTAACATGCTGTGTGACTGCGCACTCTGTCTTCATTCCCTATCGGCTGCCTTGCCTCTGCAGATGATATCACCCACCTAGGGGTATGCCTCCTGACAGTGTTGTGCTCAGTAATCTCGGTAGCGCATTCTGTAAATGCATCATGCTGTAGTGTGTTCATGTAGGTAGGTGTAGGTTCGACTCCCGGCCCTTCCTGTGTGTGTGTGTGTGTGTGTGTGTTTCCAGCTGCCTCTGCAGATGAACATGCTTTTAGACGCTTCGCAACACATACCTTGGCTATTGTCAGCTATTCCCTTATGGATGATGTCACCCGCCTAGAAGTATGCCTCTGACAGCGCTGTGCTCAGTAATCTCGGTAGCGCGTTCTGTAAATGCATCATGCTTTAGTGAGTACATGTAGGTAGGTGTAGGTTGGACTCCCGGCCCTTCCCGGTGTGTGTGTGTGTGTGTGTTTCCAGCTGCCTCTGCAGATGAACATGCTTTTAGACGCTTCGCAACACATACCTCGGCTATTGTCAGCTATTCCCTTACGGATGATGTCACCCGCCTAGAAGTATGCCTCTGAGAGCGCTGTGCTCAGTAATCTCGGTAGGGCGTTCTGTAAATGCATCATGCTGTAGTGAGTACATGTAGGTAGGCGTAGGTTCGACTCCCGGCCCTTCCCCGTGTGTGTGTGAGGTGTGTGTGTGTGTGTTTCCAGCTGCCTCTGCAGATGAACATGCTTTTAGAAGCTTTGCAACACACCCATTGCTTACTATTGTCAGCTATTCCCTTACGGATGATGTCACCCGCCTAGAAGTATGCCTCTGACAGCGCTGTGCTCAGTAATCTTGGTAGCACATTCTGTACATTCTGTAAATGCATCATGCTGTAGTGAGTACATGTAGGTAGGTTGCGTCCTCGGCCCTTCCCCGTGTGAGGTGTGTGTGTGTGTGTGTTTCCAGCTGCCTCTGCAGATGAACATGCTGTTAGATGCTTCGCAACACATACCTTGGCTATTGTCAGCTATTCACCCACCTAGAATGATGTCACCCACCTAATATGCCTCTGACAGCGCTGTGCTCAGTAATCTCGGTAGCGCGTTCTGTAAATGCATCATGCTGTAGTGAGCTCATGTAGGTAGGCGTAGGTTCGACTCCCGGCCCTTACCCGTGTGTGTGTGTGTGTGTGTGTGTGTGTTTCCAGCTGCCTCTGCAGATGAACATGCTTTTAGACACTTCGCAACACATACCTTGGCTATTGTCAGCTATTCCCTTACGGATGATGTCACCCGCCTAGAAGTATGCCTCTGACAGCGCTGTGCTCAGTAATCTTGGTAGCGCGTTCTGTAAATGCATCATGCTGTAGTGAGTTCATGTAGGGAGGCGTAGGTTCGACTCCCGGCCCTTCCCCATGTGTGTGTGGGGTGTGTGTGTTCACAGCTGCCCTAGTAGAGTGTAGTTATTTCAGACGCTTGGCAACACATACCTTGGCTATCAGTGGCTATTCCTTTACGGATGTTGTCACCCACCTGGACGTGTGCCTCTGACGGTGCTGTGTTCAGTGGTCCACGTAGCGCGTTCCATACCTGTGTCATGCTGTTGTGCGGTTGGGTATGTGGGGGTGTGGTCAATCACCATGCCTACCAGATGTGTGTGTGTCTATGCTCCCAGCCGCATGGGTTCATAGAGTATGGCTTTAGAGTTTCCGCAGAACACTTATATCCTGCCGCCATCCCTGTGTTTGTGGATGGTGAGACGCAGCTCGTGGACTGCCTGTGTGCCTGCTGTGGTTGGCGAACTCCGTAGCGTGTTCTCCACGTGCACCCTGCTGTGGTGTGGTGGTGCTGTGTACGTTACACTCACGGCCTTGCCACATGTGTCCGTCTGTATCTCTCTCGTTGTATATGTACATACCTATGTTGTGCCCATAGCGCTGCTCTTGCATGGACAGCTGTCTGTCCCATGTATCACATATTTGCACGGCTGACACATAGAACTGTGGTACGATGCATATCCACTCATTGTCCATGCAACGTCCGTATTCCAGAATGCCCTAGAGACATCTGCTGGATATCGTGGCAGACAGCTATCCTTGCTGTACTGACACTGTACCCGTACACGCCATAAACCTTGTGTATAATTGCCTGTTTATGGTGTGTGTATGTCTAACTGTGCTGTATGCATGGTCGTGTGTGTGTCCTGCTATAGCCATCTGTGCAGGTGTCGCCACTATGGGTAATCCTTGTAGACCGCTGTTTCATGTGCACTTCAGCACATACCTGCAGACTGTACTACCCCTCCTATGGCAGCGGCCTTAGATCGACCGCTGCCCTAGGCTATAGGGCTCCATGGCGCCCACCACCACAACACATGGTGCCCCCATCCTGGTGTACCTACATGACATACCTACTAGACAGGTGGCCCTACTAGTGCGGCGACCTAGGCAGCCGCAGGATTGGCGTATGCCTATGGCCGGCTATGAGCACATCACAAGGCATACGTTTACATTCAGTGTTTTACGAAGGCTAGGTTATAATACCAGAGGGGGGACCTCATCAACTATGCTTTAGAATGTGGATTGAGATGGATTATTAGGTGGAGAGTTGACCACACACCAGGGCTGACTGATGAAACACTGATTAAGCCTCTTTTGAGAAGCAGGTGGCTTAAACCCAAGTAACAGGAATGTAGTTTAGGTACAGATATACGGTTAACACACATTAGTCCACTCTTTCAGTTGTTTACCACTGTATTACATTGATAGGATATACATATCTTCTATATATATTTTTAGATCTTTGATTGATGAGTATTAGGCATAGTACAATATCATATAATACATGTTTTAATAGGATGTTTTTGGAGATGTTAATATATGTGTGTGTAGTTAACATTGCGTCTGTGCTTTATATGCTGTGGTTAATTGTTCATTGTTTGCTGAGAAATTGACCAATGAAAGTGTAAGGAGGGATATTTAAAGCCTGGATGCTTCTATGTTATGTGTAAGTCTGACGTAGCCTACGGGTGAGAGTGGTTACTTGTCTATGAAGTAACCTTTGTATACTATTTGGGCACTGTCCTGGACAGTTTCGACGTTGACTGTTTCATCTACCTATGTGTGTTTTGGATTGTGTGCCATAAGGTGCCAGCGGTTCTTTGATGTTGATTAGGTGTATTCCATGGTCAATTGACATTAATCCTATTAATTCACTGAAGGATGTTCTTTATAAGTGGGAACGCCGTAGTTTAACCATCCTATGACCTTCCTAGCTGAAGTTGTTAGTGTGCCATTGGTATGTGTTCCACAGGTCGCCCATTTGTTCCGCAGTATGGAAGCGAGTGATCCCATTTTGTTGCTGGCAGATTGAGTGCTGTGTATGCCGGTATTCGCACGGTGGTCTGACTTTGTATGGGGAGTGTCTACTGTAGTCCCTATCTGTATTTCCTGTGTTATGCCTTACTGCAGCTGTGTAATTCCACGGGTTTGCAGTTATGGGTGCCATCTTGGTCGTACGCTTGTCCATCCATGGGAATTGCCTACTGGACACTGGTATAGGGCTGTACACATTTCACACCTGCATTTAGCATTATCCGGTGGATGCTTTGCATTATTAGTGGGGAGTAAGGCATGTGCTATACCCACATCCCTCCCACGGGGCGGGACAATGGATTATCTGCCAAACAACACCGAGCCCCATTTCTGCATACCCAGGATCCCATGGCTGCAACCCTCGACAGTACCCATTAAACATGCTTCATGTGTGCGGGACTGGGATGTGGACGCACTTCTATGGACTTGACAATCTGGGGATTTCTGTTCATATGTCCTGCATTTCATGGACACTTGTCATCAACGTTAAACACGCTGGTGGTGCATATGTCTAGCTGTGCCGTAGTCACGGCTGTTCACTCCTTCAGGGTCGCTCAATCGCAGCTGGTAGATGTGGCGTACGGATCAATTTTTGGGGTCCTACAATGGACACCAATGTGCATATGTAAAGTGTAGAAGTTGTTGGACTGTGTCCATCTGGCCAGTGGTTTTGACTGCTGCTGTATGTTCCCCAATCGCGGATGTCTGTTTGACTACCCATATTATGTAGTGCTACGAAAACCAGGTTTTTCAAAACTGAAAACAAATGGTGTACATCCAAAGATGCAGGTTAGCGACTGCTTTAAATAATCCTCAGAAGTCCCAGTAGGAGATATCCGCCACGGTATTGTCAAAATAACACCACCAAAACATGTAGATCCTATTAATTCATTGAAAGATGTTCTTTATATGTGGGTACGCCATAGTTTAACCATCCTATGACCTTCCTAGTTGACATTGTTGGTGTGCCATTAGTATGTGTTCCACAGGTCACCCATTTGTTCCGCAGTATGGCAGCGAGTGATCCCCCTTTTGGTGCTGGCAGATTGAGTGCTGTGTACGCCGGTATTCGCACGGCGGTCTGACTTTGTATGGGGTGTGTCTACTGTAGTCCCTATCTGTATTTCCTGTGTTATGCCTTACTGCAGCTGTGTATTTCCACCGGGTTTGCAGTTATGGGTGCCATCTTGGTCGTACGCTTGTCCATCCATGGGAATTGCCTACTGGACACTGGTATAGGGCTGTACACATTTCACACCTGCATTTAGCATTATCCAGTGGATGCTTTGCATTATTACTGGGGAGTAAGGCATGTGCTACACCCACATCCCTCCCACGGGGCGGGACAACGGATTATCTGCCAAACAACACCGAGCCCCATTTCTGCATACCCAGGATCCCATGGCTGCAACCCTCGATGGTACCCATTACACATCCTTCATGTGTGCGGGACTGGGATGTGGACGCACTTCTATGGACTCGACAATCTGGGGATTTCTGTTCATATGTCCTGCATTTCATGGACACTTGTCATCAAACTTAAACACGCTGGTGGTGCATATTTCTAGCTGTGCCGTACTCACGGCTGTCGCTTCTTCTGGTAGACGATAACAGCTGGATGGAATTCCGTACGGATCAATTTTTGGGTCCTACAATGGACACCAATGTGCATATGTAAAGTGTAGAACTTGTTGGACGGTGTCCATCTGGCCAGTGGTTTTGACTGCTGCTGTATGTTCCCCAATCGCGGATGTCTGTTTGACTACCCATATTATGTAGTGCTACGAAAACCAGGTTTTTCAAAACTGAAAACAAATGGTGTACATCCAAAGATGCAGGTTAGCAACTGCTTTAAATAATCCTCAGAAGTCCCAATAGGAAATATCCGCCACTGTATTGTCAAAATAACACCACCAAAACATGTAGATCCTATTAATTCATTGAAAGATGTTTTCTTTATATGTGGGTACGCCATAGTTTAACCATCCTATGACCTTCCTAGTTGATGTTGTTGGTGTGCCATTAGTATGTGTTCCACAGGTCGCCCATTTGTTCCGCAGTATGGCAGCGAGTGATCCTTCTTTTGGTGCTGGCAGATTGAGTGCTATGTACGCCGGTATTCGCACGGCGGTCTGACTTTGTATGGGGTGTGTCTACTGTAGTCCCTATCTGTATTTCCTGTGTTATGCCTTACTGCAGCTGTGTAATTCCACCAGGTTTGCAGTTATGGGTGCCATCTTGGCCGTACGCTTGTCCATCCATGGGAATTGCCTACTGGACATTGGTATAGGGCTGTACACATTTCACACCTGCATTTAGCATTATCCGGGGGATGCTTTGCATTATTACTGGGGAGTAAGGCATGTGCTACACCCACATCCCTCCCACAGGGCGGGACAACGGATTATCTGCCAAACAACACCGAGCCCCATTTCTGCATACCCAGGATCCCATGGCTGCAACCCTTGACGGTACCCATTACACATCCTTCATGTGTGCGGGACTGGGATGTGGACGCACTTCTATGGACTCGACAATCTGGGGATTTCTGTTCATATGTCCTGCATTTCATGGACACTTGTCATCAACCTTAAACACGCTGGTGGTGCATATGTCTAGCTGTGCAGTACTCATGGCTGTCACTTCTTCTGGTAGACGATAACAGCTGGATGGAATTCCGTACGGATCAATATTTGGGTCCTACAATGGACACCAATGTGCATATGTAAAGTGTAGAACTTGTTGGACTGTGTCCATCTGGCCAGTGGTTTTGACTGCTGCTGTATGTTCCCCAATCGCGGATGTCTGTTTGACTACCCATATTATGTAGTGCTACGAAAACCAGGTTTTTCAAAACTGAAAACAAATGGTGTACATCCAAAGATGCAGGTTAGCGACTGCTTTAAATAATCCTCAGAAGTCCCAATAGGAAATATCCGCCACTGTATTGTCAAAATAACACCACCAAAACATGTAGATCCCATTAATTAATTGAAAGATGTTTTCTTTATATGTGGGTACGCCATAGTTTAACCATCCTATGACCTTCCTAGTTGACGTTGTTGGTGTGCCATTAGTATGTGTTCCACAGGTCGCCCATTTGTTCCGCAGTATGGCAGCGAGTGATCCCCCTTTTGGTGCTGGCAGATTGAGTGCTGTGTATGCCGGTATTCGCACGGCGGTCTGACTTTGTATGGGGTGTGTCTACTGTAGTCCCTATCTGTATTTCCTGTGTTATGCCTTACTGCAGCTGTGTAATTCCACCAGGTTTGCAGTTATGGGTGCCATCTTGGTCGTACGCTTGTCCATCCATGGGAATTGCCTACTGGACACTGGTGTAGGGCTGTACACATTTCACACCTGCATCTGGCATTATCCGGGGGATGCTTTGCATTATTAGTGGGGAGTAAGGCATGTGCTATACCCACATCCCTCCCACAGGGCGGGACAATGGATTATCTGCCAAACAACACCGAGCCCCATTTCTGCATACCCAGGATCCCATGGCTGCAACCCTCGACCGTACCCATTACACATCCTTCAGGTGTGCGGGACTGGGATGTGGACGCACCTCTATGGACTCGACAATCTGGGGCTTTCTGTTCATATGTCCTGCATTTCATGGACACTTGTCATCAACCTTAAACACGCTGGTGGTGCATATGTCTAGCTGTGCCGTAGTCACGGCTGTCAGTTCTTCTGGGTCTATCAATCGCAGCTGGTAGATATTGCATACGGATCAATTTTTGGGGTCCTACAATGGACACCAATGTGCATATGTAAAGTGTAGATGTTGTTGGACTGTGTCCATCTGGCCAGTGGTTTTGACTGCTGCTGTATGTTCCCCAATCGCGGATGTCTGTTTGACTACCCATATTATGTAGTGCTACGAAAACCAGGTTTTTCAGAACTGAAACCAAATGGTGTACATCCAAAGATGCGGGTTAGCAACTGCTTTAAATAATCCTCAGAAGTCCCAATAGGAAATATCCGCCACTGTAGTGTCAACATAACACCACCAAAACATGTAGATCCTATTAATTCATTGAAGCATGTTCTTCATAAGTTGGAACGCCATAGTTTAACCATCCTATGACCTTCCTAGTTGACGTTGTTGGTGTGCCATTAGTATGTGTTCCACAGGTCGCCCATTTGGTCCGCAGTATGGAAGCGAGTAATCCCCATTTTGTTGCTGACAGATTGAGTGCTGTGTACGCCGGTATTCGCATGGTGGTCTGACTTTGTATGGGGTGTGTCTACTGTAGTCCCTATCTGTATTTCCTGTGTTATGCCTTACTGCAGCTGTGAAATTCCACCAGGTTTGCAGTTATGGGTGCCATCTTGGTCGTACGCTTGTCCATCCATGGGAATTGCCTACTGGACACTGGTATAGGGCTGTACACATTTCACACCTGCATTTAGCATTATCCGGTGGATGCTTTGCAATATTAGTGGGGAGTAAGGCATGTGCTATGCCCACATCTCTCCCACGGGGCGGGACAATGGATTATCTGCCAAACAACACCGAGCCCCATTTCTGCATACCCAGGGCCCCATGGCTGCAACCCTCAATGGTACCCATTACACATCCTTCATGTGAGCGGGACTGGGATGTGGACGCACTTCTATGGACTCGACAATCTGGGGCTTTCTGTTCATATGTCCTGCATTTCATGGACACTTGTCATCAACCTTAAACACGCTGGTGGTGCATATGTCTAGCTGTGCAGTGGTCACGGCTGTCGCTTCTTCTGGGTGGAATGGTAGCAGCTGGTTGATATTGCGTACGGATCAATTTTTGGGTCCTACAATGGACACCAATGTGCATATGTAAAGTGTAGAACTTGTTGGACTGTGTCCATCTGGACAGTGGTTTTGACTGCTGCTGTATGTTCCCCAATCGCGGATGTCTGTTTGACTACCCATATTATGTAGTGCTACGAAAACCAGGTTTTTCAAAACTGAAACCAAATGGTGTACATCCAAAGATGCAGGTTAGCAACTGCTTTAAATAATCCTCAGAAGTCCCAATAGGAAAGAATCGCCACTTTATTGTCAAACTGACACCACCAAAACAAGTAGATCACGAGCACTTTCGCCCGGTCTTACCAGGCATTTTCAAGTGTAATTAGCTGAAACAAATAACTAAATAAATAATAATAAATAATTTAATATTAAAGGTAATAATATGTTATTTGGACAATAGCTTCTGCTATTGACATACAATGCTGTGGGTGGTGCTGGTTACCATACATATGGCTTTCTCAAAAGCCGACTTCACACTTCTAAACACTAGTGTGGTCTCCTTTAAGGCCCCTGAGCCAGTGGTAAACATTACTCAAGCCACTGAATCTCTTACATATGCCTTCTACCAGCACCTACAGGACTGCATGGATCAGGCAATCCCTTACACAACTGTGAGTCTTTGTACCAATGCCAAGCATCCAGTCTGGTGTACCCCAGCCATACACAAGCTCTACAACGAAAGGAGGTAGCTACTACAAGACAGAGCAGAATCCTTGTAAGGTATGACACCCTTGCTCATTATATGTGAAGAACTACAAGCTCTCATGACATCATCCAGGGCAAGTCCGACAGATATATCACCAAGGACTCGACAGACAATCATACGGCCTTCTTTAGCTATGTTGGACACCTGGGAGGACACTCCCAGATATGCTCGGACTGGGTTCACAATGATGTGAAGTTTACTGAACATACACACATTGCCAACATACTGGCTGACAGGTTTGGTGCAAACATCTCCACCCCCTCCCACCCACATGGAGAGATGTATGTACCAGAGGATTGTGGCCCCCGAAACTTCTGTAACGCACAGGTGGGACATGCTCTCTCCAAGGCAGTGAACACAGCATCCATGGGACCAGATGGTGTCCCGGCTGTGTACTCCACGATCTCATTGAGAAATTAGACCCACAGTTAGGACAGCTGTTTAATCTTAGCCTCACCTCAGGTAACGTACCCAAGTTGTGGCGCATGGCGACTGTAGTCCCACTTCACAGGGGCAGTGCCTCCACTGACCCTGGTTATTACCATCCCATTAGCTTGAGAAGCCTTATCTGCAAAGCCATGGGGAAGGATCATAATGGAACTCATAGATGACGACATAGGGGACTTGCATACTTTGCATCCAACCCAGTTTGGCTTGGTCAAAGGCAGATCATGCGTTTAAAACTTGGTTGATGTTTTAGGAACAGTCACCAAGGCCATTGATGAGGGTCAGGCAGTCCATACAGCCTACCTCGACCTGGCAAAGGCCTTCAACACAATACCCCCCTCGGGTATCATTGATAAACCCATCGGCTTGGATGTGAACCCGTACATCGCAGGATGGGTTGCAAACTGGCTAGGTGACACAACCCACACGGTCATAGTTGCTGGCACCATGTCAGACTCACAGCCGGTCACAGGCGGTGTCTCACGGGGCTCAGTCCTGGGTCCACTCTTTTTCTGCATCTACATTTCCAAGGTACAAGCAAACACAGGGGGGTTATGGCTGACAATGTTTGCAGATGACTGCGAACTGGGTGCCATAGTGGGACGGACATCTGACACAGATATCCTTCGAAGGGCCTCACAGATGTGGATATCTGGTGCCAGGGACATGGCCTACAGCTAAATGCCGGGAAATGCATAGTCATACCCTTCGGGAAGAACAAGGTTACCCCTAGCTGCCATATAGGTGGCAATCCACTGAGCACAGAGGGAGTTACCAGGGATCTGGGGACCCAGGTTGTCAGTCACCATTCGTTCGACACACGTTGCTAACGTAGTTAGGTAGACCTTCTACATTGCCCACCTGATCGTGCAGGGATTCACATCTAGATCAGGGGAGGTCATCGCCTCCTTGTACTCATCACTCATTAGACCTATGATTGAGTACATTGCCCCGTTCGGAAGGTATCTGACCCGACACCTGCAGCAGCTGGGAAGGCCCCATAGGTTCATCGTCAAACAGATGCAGGGTGTCAGGAATTTGTGTTATGCTGCCCGACTGAAAGGACTCCTGCTCCATTCAGTCACATACCACTTGCTCAGTGGTGACCTGTGCCTGAGATACAAGGCCATGTCGACCCATATTTAATGACTATGCTTCACCTAATGGATCTACATCCCTCAGAACCACAGGGGCAGGTGACGTGAACCTTGACACGGTCATTAATAGAATGTGTTGGAGGGACAGATACATCACCCAGACACTCACTATGCTGTGGAACAACATCCCAGTACATGTGAGGCAGAGCACCTCGCTGGCCTTGTTTGAGGGGGATCTTGACCAATGGATGGGAGATTGCAGATATACCCCAGGGATTACATCATTTTCACTGCTTGACAGAGGTACAGCAATATAATAGGCATTGTTATCTTTGGACTGGAGGGTTGGCAAAGGCAACATAACTATGGGCTAGGGTTATAGCTGCCCTTGGGCAGATAGCCTACTATGTACCTATGGACCTATGAACCTATGTTCATAGTTTGTCCCATTCACACTTGTCTATCCCCTATCCTCATTCATATGTGTATATTTCTGTGGCACATGATTGAACTATGTATTGCCTGCAGGTATGCTGTGTACAGTGCACATACGTCACGGTTGATTACAGTGTATCTGTGTACCTACCTCTGTGATACTGAGGACTACCACACGTCCTTCATGCATATGTCCATACTATTATTCTTTGGCCTGTGGGGGGTTGTTAGGGCAACGGTTACACGTGTCCCTGTTTGTGCACGCGTCATGGTGGTCTTTGACCAGCCTCCGTTGCTATCGTGGGATGGATGGTAGTGTTGGTGTGTGTTTGGGATGTGTTTCCACTGCCGGTACATCTGTGGGGGGTGGGGTTGGCACATGTTCCTCTTTGCAGGGAGTCCCATCCTGGACATTTGTGTCATGCGTCAACACTTGGCACATGCCATATGTCCTGTGCTATTCCCACAGTCATGTATGCCTTCCTGCATTACTACTGCGTGTTACTGGCTGTTTGTATCTGGTACACATGGCTATTATGTTTTATAGCTTGGCCTATTCCCATGCTATGACATACCCATTCATCCCGGCATATACATGTTATTCCATCCTTTGCGTTGGCCGTGGGTGTTTGGCCATCCGGCAATGCTATTCTCAACATGTGATGTCCCACCTTCACCTTCTGTGCTTGTGGCACCCTGTTGGGGCGTCCTGCTTGGTGGGCAGATGTTCCGCCATATGTGTTGTGTTTGACATGTCTGCATAGCTAATCATCAGTACGGTGGCTGAACATACTGCCTTGTCCAGATGTGTACAGTTATGGGCACCGTGGCATGTGCACACCTATGGGGTTTCGACAGGTCCCTACCACATGGGGGATGTACACATTCTGCCGACACATTCACATGCAGCCATTTGGATATCTGTACCTGAGGTGGGATGTTAACATGTGGGGTACATATTTGCCCGCGTGGCACTGCCTAGGACAATACTTCTTACTACATTTCAGGTATACCCATTGTGTGTAGGTGTGCAGCTGCGCAAGGCTGCTAGATGGGTTGGGTGCATGGTCGTACATGGGTGCGGGTTACGTGCTATGACGGGGCTGTTGTGTATTACATTTGCATGCATGGGTTCTGCTTCTGGATATTACGCTTAGGCATACGCCGTCCTATGTGTATGCGACGGGCACGTTGCTGGGTGTAGTACATGTTGCTATGCACATGTTTGTCTGTGTTTAGGGTATCTGGTTTCCTTCTGGTTGTTATATCGACACGGCTACCCGGCTGTGTACTCTCACTACTGCTGGTGACCATGCCCATGTGGCTACTTGTGTGTAGGTGCAGCGCGCTGACATGCTGCGGTACACCTTCACTGGGTATGCCCACTGACAGTGCATTGCGTGACGGACACGGTATTACGCGTATCCTTTGTTCCTTGGACGGGTACAATTTGGACTTCGTGGGTTAATGTTTGGTTCTCCGTTTTGTGTGAACGGGTACTATGTTGCATACTCTGCGTACGTGTCATTATCCACGGACCCTGGCTGGTGCGGTTACTATTGCAGGCGGCCTGTGACAGTCAGCACTTTAGGTTGCTCATCGCCTGCCGGCTTGGCCACGCCTACGGGCGCATCCTACTTGGGCTCGCTCACGTGCCCTCTGCACATGTCTGTGGTTGCGGCGCGCACTCATTACTATGCATATGGCGCTGCTACGCCGATTATACACTGCACTGCCGGCGCAAGCCTTACACCGGCCATGCGCCGAGCTTCATGAATCCCGGGGATAGTCTAAAATCTGATGAAATAAGCTTTTCCTTTCTTTACAGTTGGTATAAGCATGCAATGTTATAATTCTGTAGACTTGTTCTTTCCATTTTAAATGCACAATGGTTAATCATCCAATTTTTGCTAAAGTTACATGTAATATCGTCACTGTATTTCTCCAAAATATGGCTATTCCAGAACAGCTCTCATTTCCTAAATTCCAGATTATCTTTCCTCCCCATAGTTTCTCTATTTGTAATCTTTATTCGCTTGCTAAACATTGTGTGTCTTCTAATCTTCTGTCATCCCTTTTGGTACAAACTCTGTACCCATGAACTACCACATAGGTGATCGTCTACTTAACACCGAAAGTGTGATAAGAGACCTTGGGACACAGGTGGACAGTAATCTCTCCTTTGATAATCACAATGCCACCAATGACGGTAGTCAGGAAATCCTTCTACCTCATCACAAAAGGTTTCTCATCCAGGAAAAAAGAGGTCATTGTTCCCCTCTACTCGTCACTCATTAGACCCATTATAGAGTACAATGCCCCTTTTGATATGTACCTCACAAGACATCTACAACAACTGCAAAGAACACAGAAGTACCTCACAAAGAGGATTACCAGCCATAGACAGATGTCCTACACAGACTGTTTCAAAAAACTGCAGCTTTAGTCCATCACATTTCGCATACTCAGAGGCGATCTCTGCCTAACATACAAAGCTATGCCAAACCCAGAGCTGTTGGACATGCTCCACTTAAAGAAATCCCAATCCCTCCGAGCTACACGCTCTAGAGACCTAAATCTTGTCATCACAATAAACAGAACATGCTGCAGGGATAGATTCCTGTCCCAGACACTTCCCATACTCTGGAACAAACTACCTATCTTTATCAAACAAAGCTCCTCATTAGCACTCTTCAAAACAAATCTTGATGATTGGATGGGAGATAGGAAATTCACCCTGGGAATCAGTTCTGTGGCTCTCCTCGACAGGGACACAGGAAAATAGTTTTCTTGGGTGACGAAAGTCAGGCTACCTTTTTAGCTAGGCTTATATAGGCCCTAGGGCCAATAGCCTAGTACCTAGCTATGAACCTATGAACCTATAATTACATCTATATCACTTGCATTACACTACTCCAGAATTCCTATTCCTCTTACTGTAGTCTTAATACTATTCACATTTACAGAAAGTACTCTAAACCTTTCATTTTTATTAGATTCATGGTTTCATAAATTCATAGCTAATTACAGGTCTAGCTTTCTTAATAGGCTATTCTAAGCCTAACCAGTTTCCTTCTGAAAGGTGAGAATCAAACACTGTACCTTGTGCCTGTGAGTCAAACACCTTAACCATTATATTAAGTCCCACACTTTAGCAGGATATATTCTTTTTCATCTATTTCCTTTTTTTTCTTTTGTACTTATCCCTTTAAATTTTCTTTTTCTGTCTATTATCCATATAATTCTTTTTTTCCCTTTTACTACTTCCCTGTTTTTCTTCTTCATCACTTATTTCATAACCTTCTATGTTCTTTATATTATTTCTTTCTCATTCAATTTTATTCTTTTTCCTACTACTTCTAAAATTTTCTTCTCTTTGTTCATTTTCTTCTCTTTCATTTTCCTTACTGTTACTTCCATTTTTGCAATCCATCCATAAATATCTAATTTTGTTACATTTATAACATTTCAATTCACATTTTTGCATCATGTCCCATTTCCCCACAAATATAACATTTTCTTTTGACACAGTTACTTATCAAATGTCCTTCTTTTCCACAAAAAACATGTTTTGGGTTGTCTCCAGTATTTTACAACACTCCTATTCCCCTCCACAGTATCATGCTTGGTATATTTATAATTTTTTCTCTTTCTATTTTTAACACAATATTACAATCCCAGCCACCAGTCCAGAAATCCCTTTTGTCATAAACTTTTGCAATGTCCAGTACTTCTTTCTTTCAAATATCCTTTCAAAGACTCTCTTTCTACCTCTGTTCGAAATTGTACATAAATCTTCTTTTTCATTTCCTTGTTAAATGTTTTTATCACATAAAGATTCCATGGCTAACACTCTTTCTTTTTTTCATATTCTCCAAGAAAATTTTCCATTGAAAAAAACAGTCTCAAATATAATGTCACAAAATATCTCTTTGTCAATAAGAATAAGTGCTCTTACATCATGTATTTTTACATACAAAGGAGCTATTAAATTGTCCCTCACTTCATACCTGTCCATTCTTTGTCTTCTTTACTTTAAATCCTTGCCATGTACTTCCATTTTTCATTTTCTTCTGCCTCCTTTTTTGCTACTTTACTTTTGCCTTCTTTCACTTTCTCTGCATGTGCTTTCTTTTCCATCTCACCAGTATTCTTCAAGATTGTCTCTGCACCCTCCTTTTGTATTTTGTCCAACTGGAGGGTTGTAATTATACATCCAAGATTTATTGAGTCATCTCCATCAAACAGGTTTATTTGAAACATTTCCTGGGAATCCTACACACAGTCTCAATATTTGCTTTTTCCTTCATTTCTTTCACTGCTCTATCATCTCCTTCTCTCTCTGGGCCACCTCTGCACCTGGAACAAACAAGAAGTGCTCCAACAAAATTGATCCCACTCAAAACAATGATAAGCATGGGAAGTTCCATGGTGCCTTGTCCAAATTTCTCCTAGTAGTATGTATAAATACCATCTCAGGTCTACCTTGAAAAGAGGCTTTTAGCCTAGTGGACTAACCTGGTCAACCAATGGCAAATAAAATATTCAGAGCTTCCTTGTGCCTGACTTGGACACCTGTGGCTACAAGACTTGGATTGCTTCTACACCATCTGGACCTACAAAGCTGATATAAGTATTTTTGTAGGCACTTGCTCTAACTGTTTCAGTGCTATTTAATACTTCTGTTCTGTGTTTTATTGATTTTGTTGAATTTATCACTGTTTTTCAGC
Organism: Protopterus annectens; assembly: GCF_019279795.1. Taxonomy (NCBI): domain Eukaryota; kingdom Metazoa; phylum Chordata; order Ceratodontiformes; family Protopteridae; genus Protopterus; species Protopterus annectens. The sequence goes on from NC_056726.1 coordinate 1,393,011,990, forward strand.
CTGCACTTGTTAAAGAAACTCTGTCTTTGTGTTACTGTATTGCTCTTAGGTTGTTTTTAGCAGTATTCTGATATTTTCTAACCACTTTTGCCAAAGTCTGCCAAATTATTTCTAAGTTTTACAAAGTTTTTGTGTGCTGTGAACATGTCTCAGGGTTAGTGAACTTATTTTGAAGGATTCCTGATATTGCAGTAAGAATTCTGACTTCTGCTGCAAAGCATTTGTTACTGCACTTAAGTTCAAAACCAGATCATTTTTACATTAGGAGGATTATTTGGCTTTTTCGTGGGACCAGAGACCTGAATTCAACCCATCCAAGTTGGGAACTACTGGTCAAAGCTTTTTGTGTTTTTATCTGAATGGCCTGAGAGTTTGACTTTGTAGGGGTCTTTCATCATGCTGGTATAAAAGAATTACATTTTTGTGAGATTGTGCTCACTTATTCAGAGCTTCCTTGCTCCTGGCTTGAATGCCTTTGGCTACAAGACTTGGATTGCTTTTAAACCATCTGTACCTACAATGCTAATTCCCTGTTCTTGCATGTAGGCAGAATTCTCTAGTTTTGAATCCTCTGTGGGTGGCACTCTCCATGGTCTCCCACTGTTCATGGCTGCTCAAGGAGCTTCCAGTTTGTGTGGAGGGTGATACCACTGTAGGTCAGTTAGTGGTGTACTGCAGAACACTCTCACTTTGACCTTTAGGTGACTCTCCCCTACTTCTTCCCATCTAGAAATTGTTTTTCCTTGCCTTACATAGCATAGGCTAGATTCAGACCTGCTGAATCTAGACTGTTTGGTATCACTGTGCTCTTAAACCAGCCATCTTACGTTAATTTTTTTAATTAGTCTGTATATAAGCCTCACATTTTCTCATTGCTGCTCACTGTCCATCTGGGTTTAGCAATGGCCTGTATAGATACAAACACCTGGGAACATTAGAGACCTTCTAGTAGAGCTCCTCCCCTAAGAGGCTACTCAGTTGTACTTTAAGCAGTGTTCTCACACCTATCATCCACAACCTACTATACACCCACTACCTTTGCTGCTTCAGGTCAAACTAGCCTACTAGTTAAGCCAAAGTCCTAAGTACAGCTAGCCAACTTCCTTCTCAAATACCACATTCAGATAAATCCTGCCCCAACGGATGGGCGATTTCCCTTGATTTCTCCTGCCAACTTGCTTGATATGGGCATCTTGAGGCAATGTAGCAATTGCTTCATGTATATTGACAACCATTTACTCCTAAAGCAAACTAACACCATATGTGAGAGATGAAAATGGACTGTGGAATTGGAGTCAATTCTCTCACATAAAAACAAAATAGACATGAAACAGGTTGCCAGAACACACACTTCACTTCTCACGCAAACCTCACCTCTCACACAAAATAAGGCCCTGACACATAAACCCACATATAAGGAGGTACTCACTGAAAGCCTACCAAAAGAACAGAGGCATCCCAAACACACACCACCCACACTGACCACTAAGCAAAAAGAAAACATTAGACATCTTAACACACACACCTGTGTCTCAACAAATAAGCCCCTAAGGCAAAACATATCAAATGTCTTGGTCATAGAAGGCTCCATAGTGAGACACACAGATGTCCCCCTCACTAGACTGGACAAGGAGAAGGTCATGGTCAGCTGCCTATCAACTGTCAGGATCAGACAAATCATGTCTGCACTCAAGTCACTGAACAACAAGTACCGTTACGACTCTGTCATAGTCCATGTTGGAGTGAATGACTTGAGACCTTTCTGGACTATATGAAGAGAGACATGACAGAACTCTCTGATTATGTGTTCCAGACAGGTATGTCCCTAGCCCTACGAAGTATCCTTCCCTCACCCAGGATGATACCACAATATAAATGAAAATGACTGACCTCAAAAATTGGCTTAGCTTCTGGTGTCAGTCCAGGGGGATCCCGTATCTGTTAGCTTTGGATGATAAGGTAGACAGAAGTCACTGCTTTCCAAAGATGTTCTGCACCTGTCCCCCCTAGGTTTTTGGATACTGGGAAAGACCCTTGCCTCCACCATAGTGCCTTTTTTAGGCAATGTCAAAACAAGAAATTTTCCAGTGTAACAAAATCTAATCAAGACAAACTCAGGGTCATGCTGCTTAATGCTAGGAGGTTAAACATGAAACTGCACTCCCTGGAAGCATTCCTCAATCTTGGGGGATGCTGATGTCTGTGCAGTTACCAAGACATGGTTCAAGGCCACTGAGAGCACCCCGGCTGTGCAAGGCTACAATGCCTGCCACACATTCATACCTCAAAATGAGCATGAGTACCAAAGATGGAGGTGTACCCATCTTCAATAAAAGCTAATAGACTTTGAGACTGGGCAAACAGCATGACTGTCTCAAACTACTCCATGTCCAAGCAAGCTATAGATCACCTACCATGAACCAGGATAAGCACATTGCCTACCTCGATTTACTGGACTCCCTCACCATACAGCTCAACACATTAATCATGTGAGATTTCAGCTATCCTTCCATAGACTGGGGACATACATAAGCAAAAACATGCATACCCAGAGGTTCTTGGACTTTGTTAATACAAATGTCGTGGAACAGAAAGTCTGCACCCCCACTAATGTTCTGGATATAATACTCACTACATGGGGGGGGGGGTGGTCACTGTACTTCCCCATGCATGATGCCGCCCTGGTTAGGATCATTCTCGTTTAAAGTAACTACAGGAACTGACATCCTGACAGGAACAAAAAATATAAAAAACTTTACCAAAGCTAACTACACCCTACTAAGCGGTGGTATAAAAAGCTTCATACCATCTGCAATCACAGACATGAATGATCACTATGCAGAAGTGTACACAACTGCCCTGTACAAACCCTTAAGTGACTGCATAAACTCTGCTATACCTGACCCGATCAAAACCTGGTCTTCCTGTAGAAACTAGCCACCATGGTGGACTTCAAGTATAAACAGATTATTTATAAGAAGGAAGAAACTGTTGTCCAAAAGCAGGAGGGATATCACTCTGCAGAGGAAGAGTTCCCTCCTAAGCCTAAAATAGAAAATCAGAAATCTTGTAAAGTCTTCTAAAGCAAATTATGAAACTAAAATTACATCCCAAGCCAAGGATAATCATAATGCATTCTTTAACTATGTCTGAAGTGTAAAAGGGAAAGCCCAGCTATGTGCTGAACTGGTTGTAGATGGGGTCACTCGTACTACACTGGAAGATATCGCCAATCTGCTAGCTGACAGATTCAGTGCAAAATTTACTACACCATCCCTATCTAACATATTCCAAAGCATACCTGACACCAGTCATCTGCCTAGTACCTCTAGAGAACAGGTCATCTCTGTACTCACCAAAGCCAAAAACATGGCCTCAATGTCGACCAGATAATATCACAGGTTGTTTACTAAACAATCTAAAGCAAGACCTAGTGATCCACTTGCTGTTCTCTTTAATCATAGCTTGAGAACTGGCTATGTTCCTGCAGAATGGAGAGAACAGCAGCAGTAACCCCCCTGCAAAAAAGGTGGGCCATCAACTGACCCTGGGAACTACAGATATAAAAGTCTAACCAGCCTCATTTGCAAGGCCATGGAAAGAATTACGAAGGACCTTATCAACAAGGACTAGACCCAACCCACTTTGGCTTTGTTAAGGGTAGATCATGGAATGGAATTTGTTTTTAAATGACAGATGGGATTTGTTTTTAAATGATTAATGACATCAGATGGGATTTGTTTTTAAATGAGATTTACAGCATCAGATGGGATTTGTTTTTAAATGAGAATTGTTTTGTGTATCTTTTATTTTGAAGAAGTTCTTTGTAGTAAAAGGAACAAAAGTGCTTAAAAATAAATTTGTGTTATTATTTACTTGTTTTTTTGTTCGTAGCTGAGTATGTTTTTTGAGGATGTTTTTGGTTTTACATTGGTGTTCTTTCTTAGTTTCTATTTTAAGGGTAGATCATGCTTATTAAATCTGGTTGACTTCATTGAGAATGTCACCAAAGTCATAGATGAAGGTAAGACAGTGCACACAGCCTATCCTGACCTTGCCAAGGCTTTCAACACAATCCCCCACTCTAGATCATTGAGAAACTTTCTCAGTTGGGGATTAACTCATTACTAGATGGGTAGCCAATTGGCTCACCAATAGAACACATTCTGTCAAAATTGGTGACTTCACTTCATCCAGTAGACCCGTCATTAGTGGAGTACACAGGGGTCTGCGCTGGGCCCCTTACTGTTTGGCATCTATTTCTCAGAAGTCTAGGCCAAAGTAGATGGCTTCTGGCTCACCAAGTTCACTGATGATTGAAAACTGGGAGCAATCATTGAATCCTCCTAACAATGTCAATATATTACAAGAAAGGCTTACACAAATGAATGATTGGTGCCAAAGCCATGGTCTAAAACTAAATGCAAAAAAATTCATTATTATTCCCTTTGGCAAAATGGAATTCCCTACAAATTACCATATTGACAGAATCCCCCTGAGTTCCAAGCCAGTGGTGCGAGACTTAGGAACACAAGTGATAGCAATCTGAACTTTGACCACCAAGCTTTCACAGTGGTAAGGAAAGCCTTCTATGTAGCACACATCATAAGCAAGGGCATAGCATCCAGGTTAAGGGATGTTATAACGGTTTACTATCATATTTTCGAACAGAACTCCGTCGACTGCACTTTTGTCAAACATGGAAAATCGAAAATGGTAATGTTGAACTCCGAAAGCCAACCTTGGAATGGGTTTTAACATGGGTCGAGATAGGTGTTCACTGCTATTGCCGAACTAAAAACCTCTCCCCTATCTCGACCCATGTTAAAACCCATTTCTAGGTTGGCTTTCGGAGTTTGACATTACCGTTTTTGATTTTCCATGTTCGACAAAAGTGCAGTCAATGGAGTTCTATTCAAAAATATGATAGTAAACCATTATAACTACACTGTACATGACCCTCATCAGACCACTAATAGAGTATAATGTGCCTTTTGTATGTACCTCACCAGACACCTGCAAGAGGTGGAGAGACCTCAGAGGTTTCTCACTATGAAAATACACTGACTCCAAGCCATGACCTATGTAGACAGGCTGAAAGCCCTGTCACTTTACTCTGTATCTTATAGGCTGCTGAGAGAGTTGACTTGTGCCCGGCCTATAGGGCAATCTCTGACCCTGCTCTAATGGACATGCTGCAAATCTGCAAGTCAAATGGGACTAGAGTCACCCACTCTAGTGATCTTAACCTAGCCTGTGACATTAACAGAACATGCAGGAGATACAGATATGTCTCCCAGAAAGTGCTGCTTCTCTTGAACAGACTTCCTATTCATGTAAAATGGAGCTCCTCGCTGACCCTATTTAAAAGCAACCTAGATAATTGGATAGGAGACCACAAATTCAGCCCTGGGTTAGAACCCGTGTCCCTCATGGACAGGGGTAGCCAGTGTTTATCACAGACCCTCTCTGTTCATTCTGCAAACTACTAAAAAAGAACAAATGGCGATAACTGGGATTAACTTAAGCTTGTATAGGCTAGGGCGGCTAGCCTAGTAACCTCCTATGAACCTATGAACTTATATATAAGTTTACAGAAATATGAAAACGTGTTTAATTATGTAGTTAACAATGCAAATAATGCTGGATATCTCTCAAAATGTGCAACTTGCAGTGCAAATATCAGATAGTTTTCTTCAATGACATATAAGGTTTTAACTAATGCCATGCACCAGTTTGTATGTCACTTGCTTTTTGAATATTAAGTACATATGGAAATATTGCTTATTTTCATAATTACAAACAACTAGCAATAATTCCTGAATAGTGTGATATAAACCGACATTTTCAGTGAATTGTCCTGTCTCCCACACTGCTATTTCACACCATGCACCTCAATAAAATGTGGGTCTCTCAGTTATGAAAATATGAACATAATTAAAATATGAGTAATATGTGGCAGATAAAAATTAATTTCTCCGCTGCAGGACATCCTAGACCAACAATCTTAGTGTCATTTTGTTAATAACCCCTTGTCCTTTCTAATACTGCCAGCTACTAGCTGGTAAGTCACTTAGTTAAAGAAGACAGATCCAAAAAATTTCTAGACGCCATAAGAAAGTATTGGTGTGTGCTGGAAGTATACAAAAAAAGAAAGCATATACTTGAGTGAGTTACAGTATTTATTTCAGTGCTGCAATTTGTCCTTCCCTGTATCTTAAAATTCAAAAAAGTTGAAAACTTTTATTATTTCTTCCCATGCAACTTGTAGGAATGTGACACAATGCGCCTTCTCAGGCTTCCCAGCTGCATCCCTTTTAGTCAGAAATAAAGCAAACTTCTGGCTCCATATTTACCAGCACATTGCCTTGTAGAGGCAGAGGATACTGAACTTGCACCATGCAGACACTTCTGACACCATGTAATGTTATTATATAAGCGATAATAATTAAGCTGATGATCAGGAGGTGATGTGATTCCAACCCTATGCATATATTTGCAACTTTGATATTCTTACCACAGTATGTCACATGGTTTTATGTACCCTGGTAATTCAGAAGCTGAATCGTGATTACATTTAAGGATACAGTATGATATATTGTAACATCTTCTTTCACCTGCATTTACATAACTACATTAGATTTTACCATTAATTTCCTCAGTGATGGACATCATATATAGATTTTGTGTCTTTCTTTTCAATCTCTGCAGCCATTTTCCTTTCTATTCTGATTTTAATAGTCTGAGCTAGATTCAGTTCTTATTGTCTCATCTGGATCCAGCTTTCTGTATAACCCATGATGCCTTTTTTCAGTAAGTAGTAAAAATTCATTTTCACTGAATGCCTTTGACAACCCCTCTATGAACCATATAGGTCTTCCCTACCTCTTTTTCTTTAAAAAACCTAAATGAAAACTCTAGCCAAGCTAGAACTTCCACTGAGTGACCTCTCAAATCTCTTGTATCAGAGCACATGGGATTTGCATATATCCCATGTGTTCGGAATCTACCCTTTTTTCTTCACATAGAACTACCTGCCACTGTACTAGAGCCAAGGCTGATTTTTAAATGTCTGCCATAAGAAGTCTAACTGTGTGTCATACTTTAATTCTGACACTGGGTTTACAATCTGTTCACTTAACTTACTGTATCTCACTACACATCTTTAGTACCATAATATTTTTAAGAATCTTTTGTCCGCCGCTTTCCCATGTGATGAGAAAAACATGTCCCTTATTTGCTCACTCGTTCTTAATCATTCCTGGCTCTGGAAGATACTAGGAGGGAGAGATAAAAGGTTGAGATTATGGCTATCAATCCTCCTTCTCCCTTGAGCTCAGAGGGTGTTCCCCAGGAATCCATAGAATCATAGGAGGTTACTAGGCTTTTGGCCCTGAGGCCCTTATAAGCTTAGCCAATGGTTGAAGCCATGTTTAGGCAAGTCAGCACCCAAAGCCCCTGTCCAGCAGGGACACAGGTGGAATCCCAGGGGTGTTTTCTGTTTCCCATCCAGTTATCCAGGTTGCTCTTAAAAAGGATAATGAGGTACTCTTCTTAATGTGGAGAGGGAGCCTATTCCACAGATGGGGGAGTCTCTGGGACACAAATCTGTCCCACCAACAAGTCCTATTGATATCACAGACCAGGTTGAGGTTATGCATACAGGTTTCTCAAATGGAGCTTGACTTGTACATATGCAGCAGTCCCATCAAGGCAGGATCTGAGATTGCTTTATATGCCAAACAGATGTCACTCCTGAGGAGTCTGTATAAAACTGAGTAGAAGGACAGGGCTTTTATCCTGTCAGTGTGGGGTAGATGTTTGAGGCCCTGGATTCTCCTGGTGAGGAACCTCTGTGGCCTTTCCAGCTGCTGCATGTGCTTTGCGAGGTACATGCAAAAGGGGGCATTGTACTCAATAATTTGCCTTATAAGGGAAGAATACAGGGATGTTATGACCTCTTTGTCCCTGGATGAGATACCCTTACTTATGAGGTGGGCCATGTAGAAAGTTTTCCATGCAACAGAAGCAACATGGTGGTCAAAAGTCAGGTAGCTATCAACTTGGGTGCCCAAATCCCTCATTACTAATTGTGTACTTAGAACATTGTTATTAATGTGATAATATGTCACTCTCCCCAAAGGGGATGATGATGCATTTTTTGGCATTCAGCTTGAGGCCATGTTTCTGGCAGCAGTCATTTCTTTGGGTAAGACCCTCTTGGAGGACATCCACATCACTTGGGGAACTGATGACTGTGCTCAGCTTGCAGTCATCTGCAAACCTAGTCAGCCATAGTCCACTGGTTTTGGCCTGCACCTCAGAGAAGTACATCCCGAATAACAGAGGTCCCAAGACAGATCCCTGGGGTACGCCTCTCATTATGGGTCTACTGCTTGAGGTGGCTTCCCCTATTTTGATTAAGTGGGTTCTATCAGTGAGCCAGTTTGCTATGAATTGATGCCTAGTTGAGAGAGCTTATCTACTATGCCTGATTGGGAAACAGTGTCAAAGGCTTTGGCTAGGTCAAGGTAGGCGGTGTACACCATCTTCCCCTCGTCCATGGCTTTGGAGACTATCTCAAAAAAGTTGACCAGATTTAACAGACACAACCTCCCCTTGACAAAGCCAAACTGTGTGGGGTCAAGTGTTTGAAGGTCACCAATATCCCTGTTAACGAGGTCCATGATAATCCATTCCATGGCCCTGCAGATCAGGCTAGTTAGGCTAATGGGTCCACAATTTGCTGGATCGGTGGACGCTCCTCCCTTGTGCAAAGGGGATGACAACAGTTGGCCTCCACTCAGCTGGGACAAAGCTGGTACTCAGCCATAATAGTTTCATTACATTTCATCCTATTATCAGTGATTAGCAGTCTATCCTCTGTTATATAATAATCTATTCAGCTAAAACCTTATCCTCACTCCAAGAGAAAACTCAGCAAGCTTTTTCATTGATAGAAGCCAGGCTAAACAATTCCCAAATACTTTTAAACCCCAAGTAAACTAAATTATTCTATTTAGCCCCAATCAATTAGCTACCCAAAAGCAAATCTTCTCAATAACCTCAATGGACAGCACACAAATCAAATTAGTTCCTTATACCAAGCTGGTAGGTGTCATTAGAGAGGGGCATCACAGATATAACCTGCATATCTCACTGCTAAAACAAAACACATTAGAAATGAATTTGACTTCATAGAATAAAGCCATACCTCAGAAATAATGCAAAGATAAAAGTTGTCACAGTCTATCTACTTCTAACCTTGGTCTATGCCTCCACTATAGTCTAAAATCTTGGCTCCTGTCTAACCAATAAGATTGAACAGTGCTGCAATAAAGTGGTTACATTTGCAGTCAATAATATAATGTTTTATCTCCCAAGCCCTTCTTCCACTTACCACAGTTACCAGACCATGTCAGAGATTTGGGATGCATGGCTAGGCTTAAAAGGCCCATGTGGTCACTAACCTAGTATACACCTATGAACCTATATAGCATGCACGCAAGTAAATAAATTGGCTAGAACACCCATCTATGCTTTTACACCCTCAGAACTAGCTGTTACTCACAAGATAATGCATTATCCAGAAAAAATGCTCAGGCTTAGAATACATCATCCAGCCTTTCTCGCCTAACAGAAGATTGTAATCTACAGACAAAACTCTTCTCAGAATATCCAAATTTAACAACCTAGTGGGAGATTTACTATACTGGGTCAATCTCCAAAAACTGGAATGACATCACTTACCCACAGAGACAAATCAATAGATGATCATCCTTTAACTTTGAGTAGAAAATACACCTAATAGAGTCATGGCCTTGCACATGTGCAGCCTGTATTAGCCATTACCTTCTTCCTAACTATTCACCCCCCTGCACTTAATCCTCCACATACTCATGCATCAACCCCTTCACTCTACTCTTAATCTCCCACAACCTCATAGATCAGCTCCTTTGGCACTATTACCTACCACCAGCTTCCCTCTTCCATCTCCTCAGAACTCCTAATGCCTTTCCACTTGTTTATACATTATTTTTTTCTTATTTTCCTTACTATTCTTAAACACTAAATAAAGCTTTACAACTTCTTTTGATATAACTATTAAAAAAAACTACAATCTAACAAAATTAATGTAGCACAACTTCTCCAACCTCAAGAAAACTAACTACAGAAATGTAAATGCTTTCCTTACCTAAATATGTACAGTTTTGTGCATTTTATTGTTTCTTAGTCTCCTTTTGAATTATGTATTTATATCACGTCATCTCCTTTAACTTGGAACATAATATGTGCTAAAATACTTACTCTTATGTACATTGTTCTTTGCCTATGTGAAACCATTTTATGCACTGCCTATAATCTAATGAGTAGATTTTCTCCCCGAGCTTCAGCAGAAAAGGGGTTTCATACCAATTTGGACTTTACTGGAAACCAAATGCAAAATAAAAAATAAGCATACAAAACAAAAAAATACAATGATGCACATACTGTCTGTGTTTTTTGTTTAAGAGAAAAATGCCAACTGAGGTCCTGACAAATTTGCATTTATTTTACTCTTAAAATCATAAGGAGCTGATGAAATTCATTTAATATATTTCTTGAAAATAAGTGCCTTAAGGATTTGATACATTATCATGGCAGCACACACCCATTTGGGAGACTCCTCCTCCATGAAAACAATAAAGAAAATTGGGAAATATGTTTTTGAAGAAACTTGGACTCCCCCCCCACCTCTTTTCACCAGTCTGGGTCTGATGTCCCAGTACAGGCACTTTTGCAGCCTTCAGACCATCAGTTTGACTCTCCTAGTCTCCCTTACATAACTCTTCATGATGCTGCCAAGGCTCTGGAGTCAGGTATGTCCTTTTGGACTGTATTTCAAGCTGTTCTAACCAAGAAGGGAGAACCAAGAATCATTCTGTCTTTGGGTGAGGGTGCTATCCACCAAGTGGTGAGAGAGGACATCACCAGGGCCTGATGGAAGTCTGGACATTGGATTCTACCTCTAAAATTCTAAAGCTGGGGACTCCTAAAAACGGGACACAGAAAACAAAACAAAACATATGTCCCCTGCTTTCATTGCTACTATATAGAAGGCTTCCCAAGGTGACTGGTACAATTTTGCACAGACCCTGTTTATGGCAATCCTGTTTAATCAGTCTTGCCTTCTGTTTTTTTTTTCTACATTTAAGAGAAAGCGATCTCCCTCTTCTTCAAAGGAAGAGTATCTTTCTGAATCAGATATTCAGGGTCTGGACTATGCCTCATGGTTCATCATCATCTTTCGGCTTTTCCTGTTAGGGATCACCACAGCAGATCATCTCTTTCCATTTCTTCCTATCCTCTGCATTTTGATCTGTCACACCAACCACCTGCATGTCCTCTCTCACCACGTCCATAAACCTTATCTTAGGCCTTCCTCTTTTCCTCTTACCTGGCAGCTCCATACTTAGCATCTTTTTCCCAATATACCCATCATCCCTCCTCAGCACATGTCCAAACCAACGCAATCTCGTCTCTCTTGCTTTGTCTCCAAACTGTCCAACATGAGCTGACCCTCTAATATACTGATTCCTAATCCTATCCATCCTAGTCACACCGAGTGTAAATCTTAACATCTTTAACTCTGCCACATCCAGATCTGACTCCTGCCTTTTTGTCAATGCCACTGTCTCCAACCCATATAACATAGCTGGTCTCACTACCCTCTTGTAGACCATCCCTTTCACTCTTACTGGTACCCGTCTGTCACAAATCACTCCTGACACTCTTCTCCACCCATTCCACCCTGCCTGTACTCTCTTCTTCACCTCTCCTCCACATTCACCATTACTCTGAACTGTTGATCCCAAGTACTTAAACTCGTCCACCTTTACCAACTCTACTCCCTGCATCTTCACCATTCCTCTACCCTCCCTATCATTTACACACATATATTCTGTCTTAGCCCTGCTGACCTTCATTCCTCTGCTCTCTAGAGCATATCTCCATCTCTCCAGAGTCTCCTCAACCTGATTCCTACTCTCACTACAGATCATGGTTATCAGCCCCTATTCCTTGTGAGTCTAAATCTGAAGACACCATCTCTTCAGACTGCCTTAATGAATAAATCCCCTTTGGGAATACAGTTTCAAAAAGGAAATATTTTTTCAAATATAGAGGTGTCAGAATCTCAGAAGAGATAATGGCTTATTGAGAAAGGATTCCTCGAAACCAGTAGCCATCTCTCCTGGCTTAGGAGCCTTAGAGAATACATTTGCTTTGTCTTCTCTTTTCCCGTATAATTAAACTCTGGCCCCTATAAATGTAACAGATTTTATAGAGTACCTGGCACATTTAATTCCCTTTGTAAAAATCACACGGCAGATTCTGCTATTATTTTTATTGATGGGGTTAGGTCTTTTAAGGCCTTTCTATTTCTAACTGTGTACCAAATGGCAAAGACAGATGTTCACTTGATAGATTAGGGAAAAAAGGTTTATATACCTTCCACTTTGCCATGTGGAGTAGTCAGTTGCCAGACAAACATGTTCAAATATCTGCTATCTAGTTTTGCTAACATGTAGCAAACCTTAACCTGCTTACCTAATCCAGACACTAAGTATTCCCTGTTAGACATATTATACTCTGCCTCACAAGTCACTAAGCATTCAATTAAATGTGCTTACAATGCAGAGAATGCTGTGTCTAGGACTGCTGCTACTATAGATATAGTAATGCAGAGAAATAAATGGGTAAGGTTAGTTTGCTTTTGCTTTCTTGTGTTTTGTATTACTGTATTGCCTTTTTCTATTTTGTATGTTGTGCTTTGTTTTCTTTAGACTGTGTTTTACTTGTATTCTGCTTTTAGTTGCATATTAAAACTAGGAAAGAGACCACAGCTGCGACTCTTGTGAGTCACACAGAAATTAGAACAGGTCAATTAAGGAGTCACACAGAAGACAGAACAGGTAAATTAATGTTAATTATCTGTGAAGTGAGGGTAGAGCTAAGAACTAAACCCTCTACTTAAGGGGTAAAATAAAACATTTCAAAGCTTTACTGGAAAAGCTTACCCAGACTCTGCCACAACTTGCTCTAAGGGAAAGGTTAGTTTGCTTTTTCTTTCTTGCATTTTGTATAATTTTATTGCCATCTTCTATTTTGTATATTGTGATTTGTTTTCTTTACACTGTGTTTTACTTGTACTCTGTTTTTAATTGCATATTAACACTAGGAAAGAGACCACAACTGTGTCTCTTGTGAGTCACACAGACATTCTTCCCACCCATCCAGGCTGGTGCTGTTGTGTTCTTAAACTCAACTGTATTTCTAGTTGCCTGTCTCTTATGTTAATTTGACCACATATCTCATTTCCTCTCCCCTTTCATTGGCTATTGTGAGTAAAAACAGAATTATCATTTTGTGAAATCCCTCCCCTTCAACTATTTAAATTTATTGACCATCCCACTGCATTCCATAGAACCAGAATACAAAGTGCCCACCCCCTTTCAGTCTACCTTTTAAAATTAGTAGCTCTCCACTTAGACAGCAAAAGCGTAAGTTACTCCCCTTCATATCTAACTGCTTAGTGCACACTGCAGTGCTTAGGATAGTAACCATTTTTTTTCCCATCTTACCTTCAAAATCTGAAAAATCTAATGCAAATCCACCAGCTATTGGAGATCCCACTTTCTGCCTCTCAGTAATCATCTTGGGATTAGTGATTCTGTCTTCTCCTAGGGACAGAGGGAGCACATGGATATTATTTCCTGGAGATTGCTGATCACCTGAAAGCCTAATAACTGCTTCATATGTGACAGCTTGGAATTTGTGCTTACAGTCTGCTCCCGAGGAGAGAAGGAGCAGAGTACATTGATTTCTGACTGTTTCTCATTGGGCAGTGAGTGTCTGCACTTGAAGTTTCTGATTGGTCTGGTTGCTATTCAAGACATCTACCAGGAAAAGGCTGCAACAAGCCTACAGATGCTTGCATAATCTGTGACAAGACTGTGGATCATCAAACAGGCTGTGGCCTGCTTCTTATATTGGGATTGGTGCTACTCTTTTGCTTCTGCTGAGAGAAGAAGCAAAAGAGCATTGTTTCCCAGCAGAGTGAAGCTGTGGTGAGACCAGCACTAGCTGTAGCCAGGCAATAGCCATTCACATGACTCCCCTCTTTTCTTCATTCTTGACAAGCTTTTTCTTTGTTTTCAGTAGGTACTGCTTGATTTGTTTCTAACTTCATAATATCTGCCGGAATACTTGATCTATAAATCTTCAGGGCTTACTTATTATTTTCCCCTCAAGTGTTTGATAGTGCCCTGTATAGATACAGACACCTTTACTAACAAGTTTCCTGTAAAAACATGATTGAAATTTCACCAATACCTAGTGCACACAGGACAACTAGTCTGCAATGACAGGCACTGTCCCCAGAGTTGCAAACCGGATGCTCCTAACATTACTTTCTATTCTCACTCCAACTGTCTAATTAATAAAAAAGGGTCTGTTGCCATGGATATGAACTTTCCCGCTATCTCCATTATCAGCTTGGTGGATATGGGAATCCTGAGGCAATATAGAAATTGTCTCATGTTAACTGACAATCAGTTAATTCTCAAACAGACTAATGTCATATGTGAGAGTTGTATTTACACAATGCCACTGGAGGCAAAGCTCTCACATAAAAGTACTCCTAATGTCAATAAATGATTGTCAGTAGCACAGACGCTGCAACCACCACACACAGTTCAAAGCAAACATATAGACCCATATATGCTGAGGCACTTAAATGTAAACTTCTTAAACCCCAAAGACCTCCTAGATGAAGTACACATAACAAATGCCCTCAGCAGCCCCAAATGCACTCTTTCAAAATAACACCCACATCAGCACACACAGCCACATCACATGGAGCCTCTACTTCTAAGACCATAAGGCAAGCCACCACACAATCCAACATTCTAGTCATTGGAGGCGCCATCATAATGCACACTGCTGTCCCTCTCACCAGGCTGAGCAAGGAGAAAGTCATGGTCAGGTGCTTATCATGGGCTAGAATCCACCACATTTCACATGCACGCAGGTCATTGGACCACAAGTACCAGTATGACTCAGTCATAGTCTATGTTTGTGTAAATGTCCTGATACATACCTCCCTAGACTGCATAAAGAAGACATCATGGAACTCTTGGAATATGTGTCGCAGGCTAGTATGAGCCTAGACTTGAGCAGCATTTTACCTTCTCCAAGGATGATGCCAAAATACGAACAAAAGATGACTGACTTTAATAATTGGCTTAGTTTCTGGTGTCATTCTATAGGGGTGCAATATTTCCTGCATGGAAGGAGATGGTCAACAGACCACACTGCTTTGCCAGGGATGTTCTGCACCTCTCCCTCTTAGGCTTTTGAATATTAGCTAAAACATTGTCTCCCCCATAGTGCCTTTTTAGACAATGCTAAACTAAAAGTACTTCTGACATAGCAAATCAAAACCAAGAAAATCTAAAGGTATTACTGCTCAATGCTAGGAGTCTAAACAAAAGCCTCCACTAACTAGAAGCTCTCGATACCCTAGAGAATGCTGACATTTGTGCAGTCACTGAGACATGGTTAAAAGTCATGGAGAGCACACCAACAGTGCAAGGTTATAATGCTTTCCACAGATTTAGGCCAGCTACATCACAGGCAGGGACTAAAGGTGGAGGTGTCTCTATTTACATCAAAAATAAATGATATACTTCAAGGCTGGTAAAAAAGGACAATGCACTTGAGCTGCTCCATGTTCAGATCACCATAGGCAAAACCAATATCACTTTCTTGCAAACTATAGGTCCCCCTCTATGACCCAGGAAACCCATACCATGTGTTTAAACTTATTAGAAACACTAACCATCCAACCCAATACCATATTAATGGGTGACTTTAATTACCCAACTATTAACTGGAAATCGTATATCACACCAAACGTACATGCACAGAGATTCATGGATTTTGTAAACACAAACTCCCTGGACCAGATAGTCAATACACCAACCAGGGGTGCAACCATACTGGATCTGGTCCTCACTAATATGGGAGAGTGCTGCACACCCCCTACTGTAATGCCTTCTCTGGTAAGGTCAGACCATAAAATAGTCTCCTTTGAAGTAAAAATAAAACCTGGACCCCCAGCTAAACCTGGAATATTCAGGAACTATTCTAAGGCTAACCTCCTGCTATTAAGTGAGAACCTGGCAAAATTTTCAAGCCCCCATAAACCCTGAGAACACTGCTGCACCCAACAGGATAAAAACACTCTCATTAAACTAAACAACCACTCAGAGGACAAATAAAGTCTACCAAAGCCAAATTTGAGGTAAGTTTTGCCTCCCAGGCCAAGGACAACCACAAAGCATTATTTAGCTATGTCTACAAATTCAAAGCAATACACAATTATGTGCAGAGCTCATTGTAAATGCAGCCACCTATACTGAACCAGAAGATATAGCAAACCTCCTGGCTGATAAATTCAGTTCCAACTTTACCCCTCTCTCCCCCTCAACCTTCCCACAGGAAATATCATCAAATATAACTTCCCCTACTATCACTAGGGAACAGGTCCTTAATGCTCCCTCTAAGACCAAGAACACAACATCAATGGGCCCAGACAATATCCCAGGATGCCTTCTAAATATCATTAAACATGAACTATCAGGGCCTCTGGAATTACTGTAACTGTAGCCTCCAAACAGGCTTTGTGCCTCATGAATGGAGAAAGGCAACAGTCATCCCTCTGCACAAAGGTGGGCCATCTACAGACCCTGGAAACTACAGGCCCATAAGTCTAACCAGTCTTATATGTAAAGCCATGGAAAGAATTATTATGGGGATGATCAATAGAGATATAATAAACCTCCAGACACTGGACCCAATGCAGTTTGGTTTCGTCAAGGGCAAATCATGCTTACTCAACCGAGTGGACTTCTTTGAGAAGGTCACCAAAGCAATGGATGAGGGCAAAATCGTTCACACTGCCTACCCTGACCTGGCCAAGGCATTTGACACAATACCCCACTCGGGCATTGCTGACAAACTCAAGAGGTTAGGTACAAACCTGAATGCCACCTGGTGGACAACTGGCTCACAGACAGGATCCAGGAAGTTAGAATTGGGGAATCTACCTCTACAAAGAGGCCAGTCACAAGTGCAGTCCCTCAGGGATTAGTCCTTTTTGGCATTTACTTCTCAGAAGTCAAGGGCAATGTCAATGTTCTCTGGCTGACTAAATTTCAGATGATTGCAAATTAGGAGCTGCAACTGAATCTCACACTGACACAAATATTCTCCAGGAGGGGCTGACACAGATAAACAACTGGTGTCAGAGCCAGGGACTAAAACTAAGAGCCAGGGACTAAAACTAAATGCCAAGAAATGAATAACGGTATCCTTTGGGAAGTCATCCATCCCTAGTAACTATCATATTGGCAACACACCCCTTAAAGTTGACCCAGCAGTCAGGCACTTAGGGGAACACATAGATAGTAATGCAGCCTTTGACCATCACATGTCTACAGTGGTGAGGAGATAATTTGATGTTGCGCAACTTATAAACAAAGGTATGGCATCTAAGTCCAAGGAAGTCATTGTTCCACTGCATTCGGCATTCATCCGACCTATCATTGAGTACAATTTCCCATTTGGTATGTACATAACCAAGCATATCCAACAACTGGAACGTCCACAGAGGTTTCTCACTAAAAGAATACTGGGCATAAGTAAAATGTCCTATGCAGACTGCCTCAAGACCCTATCCCTGTATTCTGTCTCCTACAGGCTTTTGAGGGGAGATCTATGCCTGGCATACAGGGCATTGTTAGACCCTACTCTGATGGACCTCCTGCATATCCACAAAACAAACAGCACCAGAATTTCCCATTCTAAAGACTTAAACCTTGCCTGTAATATAAATAGGACCTGCTGTAGAGATAGGTATGTATCCCAGAGACTACCCCGTCTATGGAACAGGCTCCTCATCCATGTGAAGCAGAGTTCCTCCCTAACCAATTCAAATGTAACTTGGACAATTGGATGGGAACAGGAAATTCATCACTGGACACAGGCAACGTCTAAATGGTTCATCTCCCAGGCCTCTGCTTGTAAATGTTTCATCTCCCAGGCCTCTGATTACACTTTTCAAGGGTATCAGAATTTGCCAGAGATTTGGGTTGCATGGCTAGGCTTAAAAAGGCCCTTGTGGTTATTAGCTAGTAAACACCTATGAACCTATGGACTTTCTCCTGATGTTGTTAAGGCTCAGCTACTGAAGGCATCTTTTGACAGAGACTGTTTGTTTAGGAATTCCATGTATGAAATATTAATGAAACTGGAATAAAAGGGTATGTTGATGCAATGAATCAAACAACTCTTTTTGTATCCAGTCTCTAAATATCCAGAGGTTGTGTAGATGGTTAAACACTACCAGCTAAATATAGGAGTTCTAACCTCTGCACACAGCATTTCTTAGTCACTGGTGGTTTCTCTCTCTCCTACTCCAGTGTTAGCACTCAGGAGATGCCTCTGTACAGTTGGAGCTTGTGCCAGTAGATAAGTGAGTCACTTCAGTGTGAACTGTAGAAAGGAAACCTCTGGCCGTTGTTTGTGCATAAGCACCTAACACCTATTCAGAGTATTATGTCTTTTTGGAGACTATAGTTGAGGTTCTTGATAGGATATCAGCTACTGACTTCAACATTTATGCGACAAATGATGGAGATACATAGAACTGGAGTGCTGATTTGTTATTGTTCTTCTGTGTTAGTCATGTAATGTCCATCATAAACACCATGTTTGAACATTTTAAGGATGCTCATAAGTGATGGACTTTGATAAAAATGCAAAAGAATAGTGAAGGTCTCCTTGGAATTTTGAGCATTCTCTTCTCTAGAAATTGATTTTGTATGTGGTAAATATTCCACTCTGTGAGTTCTTTTTGTCTTATAAACCTCACATTTATGTCACTTTTTGTTACAAGATGTGTATCATTACCTTGGTTGTGATTCATTGCTGTATGACTCTCTGTTGCACTTACATACTTTTTTCTTCTAATCGTACTTCATTATCACATTGTGCTTGTATCTTATGTTTTGTTCTGATTGTATGATTGTACACATACCGTATTGTTTAATTATAATCTTTGTAGTTTTACTTATATGGCCCCAGTCTTGCCTAAATAAAGTCTTTGGACTAGTACAAGTTGTAACAGATGGTAAATAAACAAATAAATATGAGTTCAACTCCCAGCAGCTGAATAGATTCTCCCATATTCCATGTGAGGTTGTTGAAACGGAACTGGAATTGGTCTTGTTGAAGGCTTCAGTAGTTGAAGTAGTATCAAGTAGCTGTGGCCAACAGATGGTCAATGCTTGTGAAGCTGGCAAATCCTGGTGGATACCAGCAGAGAGTAAATCCATCGAGTTAAAGAAGGAAGCCTTCCATGCAGTGCCAGCATAGACTTCTCTGAATCTGACAAATAGATAACAAGAGGCCAGGAAGGCAGCATCTGCAGCAATAGCTTAAGTGAATGTGCAGGTCTGGGAGGAGTTTGATGACGCTGTGTAGATTCACTTCAACTGTTGCCATTGTTGCTGCCTTCCTGGCTTCTTGGTATCTATTTGTCAGGTACAAAGAATGTTTGCAAACTCACACAATAGAAACTGCTGAGAATAAAATCTGCCGATTCATTCTATTGACAGACCCCCCCCCCCCCCCCCGATGCACCATTGCAATTTGCTAAAAAACTCAATTTGGCTTTCAGTGCTTCATAGGGTGACTTTTCTTCTAAGTACTCTAATTTACAGGATTCAAAAACATAGTCACTGTCCCCCTTTAAGAGTGAAACTACCTTTACAAGACAACTGTAATGTACTCAGCAGTACACAGGACAACTATTTCTCTTTAGTAAGCCCTGCATTTAAATCTGCTGCATCTTGCATGTGAGATAGCCTTCTGTAGACTTAGATTTGCTATCTAGAACCACCTGCCTGTTAACATCAGAAATCTAAAACCGGTTAAAAAGCTTCAAAGATGCACTTAGTTTCTCTTTATTTAATCTACTTGCAGCTGCTAGGATGACAATGGCTAGCTAATTTACCATCCCATAACATGAATAATAGAACACATTTAAGAAACTTTTCTCAGTCTGATAATGTGACATCTTATAACCATATATTTCACGTGTATAGGAGTTTAGATATTATATGCTGAGTTGTACTATATTTTATGCATTGACTCATACCATTATGTTGTGAATTTTGCTAAATACTCATTCCGTATATAATATTTTTGATTAGACGGATCGTAATGTATTTTGTTCTCTTTGAGCTAGGGTTGTAGCTGAAAAGGGTAAATAGACCAGTTCAATGAACAAATAGTAAGTACGTAAATAAATGAAACACACCAAAGGATCACCAAGGCACCATAAATTACTAAGAAAACGTCCACAGGTACCACCAAGGATTGAAGACCAGCTACTGAAGTATCAAATCACCACTTTAATGAAAAACACGTACAAATCTTGCATTCACATTAACGTCTCCTAACCAATACGTTTTCATTTCATATTACTTCTTCAGATGTGGACTGACTGTTAAAACCACTCCCTTTATACTTCCTCTGCCCAATAAAATTAATTAATTAGCCAATGAAATTGTAAAAATCATTATTAATTAATACAGAATATGATAGCAGTAAAGTGACTGTGTGCATACAATTTAAAATAAACATTATAAAAGGCATGAACATAAAAACAGTTGGTATTTTAAAATCAATACTATCAAAATACCTTTGCCTAAAAAAATAATAATATACTTTATTAAAACTTCCATAAATTAATGTTTAAATCCTGTGCTTTAAAACTTTAAAAGTTTGCATAAAAAGCATGGAAAAGTGAACATAAACCTCCATCTAGTGTCCATTCTTAAAAATGCACCCATAAAAGTGACAATAAATACAACCACAACTTGTGCTTTATAACTTAACATTTAAATAACATTATAATTGTAAATTTATATATATGTTGTAAACAAATATATTCACTGTTAAAAATCTGTTTTACTACTATGAATCTGTTTATCAAGTTAAGGGCAGCTAAGCTTTAATGATGTCTTCGTAGAGAAATATTTATTTGTCAGGTCTTTGCAACATGTATTCATTTTTTAAGCAGACTTTCTAAACAGATTTTTTAAACAGATTCTTAGTACTAAAACAGACTTTTTAATAGTGAATATATTTATTTACAACATATATATAAATTTACAATTATAATGTTATTCAAATGTTAAGTTATAAAGCACAATCTGTAGTTGTATTTATTGTCACTTTTATGGGTGCATTTTTAAGAATGGACACTAGATGGAGGTTTATGTTCACTTTTCTATGCTTTTTATGCAAACTTAAAGTTTTAAAGGACAGGATTTAAACATTAATTTATGGAAGTTTTAATAAAGTATATTATTATTTTTTAGGCAAAGGTATTTTGATAGTATTAATTTTAAAATGCCAACTGTTTTTATGTTCATGCCTTTTATAATGTTTATTTTAAATTGTATGCACACAGTCACTTTACTGCTATCATATTCTGTATTAATTAATAATGATTTTTACAATTTCATTGGCTAATTAATTAATTTTATTGGGCAGAGGAAGTATAAAGGGAATGATTTTAACAGTCAGTCTGCATCTGAAGAAGTAATTTGAGACAAAAACATATTGGTTAGGAGACATTAATGTGAATGTAAGATTTGTACATGTTTTTCATTAAAGTGGTGATTTGACACTTCAGTAGCTGGTCTTCAATCCTTGGTGGTACCTGTGGATGTTTTCTATGTAAATAAATGAATAAACTGTTGCTTCAGTAGAAGCTGAGGAACATTACCCAGGCAGTTGTCAGCAAGGCTGGAGTTATGCTGACTTTGACTAGGGTCATTGCTGGGAGGTGGAAAGAAGACATTGAGAAACTCCTGAATCTTTTGGGCATGGCTGTATCTGAGGTAGTAGGGCCATAACCACCTAGTGAGACTGGGTTTTACTCCAGTGATTGAACAGCTCGGCAGTAATAATGCTGCAGAAATGGATGTGATGCAACCATTTTTTTTTTTAAACCTCTCAAAGACGCCTAGTTAGTCCGGCGTTCCCTGGAGCGTGTGCTTAGCCCACTTTCTTCTATCCCTGTGCTTACAAACTGTGGCCTCTCTCCAACTCTCAGGTCCTGCCATAAGTTCCAGTGACTTCCCACACAAAGAACCAGCTTTCAATTTTATCTCGGGAATCCCTAACAGCTAAAACAGGACTACTACCTTAAAATTGTATAGCATCAGTTTTCTTCTACCTCTGTGGTTACAAACCATGGTCTCCCTCCAACTCTCGGGTCCTGCCATAAGTCCCAGTAACTTCACATACAAGGAACCAGCCTTCACTTTCAGCTCGGGAATTCCTAACTACTAAAACGGGACTACTACCTTAAAAATGTATAGCCTCAGTTTTCTTCTACCTCTGTTTATAAACCGCGGCCTCCCTCCAGCTCTTGGGTCCTGCCAGAAGTCCTGGTGACTTCCCATACAAGAAACCAGCCTTCAATTTCAGTTTGAGAATCCCTAACTGCTAAAATGGGACTACTACCTTAAAATTGCATAGCTTCAGTGTAGGTTGCTATAGCTCCTTAAGACCTAATTCACTGTCTGTTATTTTACCCTATTTTAGTGGCAAGCACACTCCTAGGGACCGCTGTCTCCTGGTTTCCCTGTAACAACTTTTCTTTTTTTTTATGTTTCCTTCCCCAGGGCATAGAACAACCAAATATACATTTTACAACTACAGTCATCCTACTGAAGAACTATTGGCAAAAGTGGCTGCATAGCCCTCTTCCCGTTATCCGATAAGACCTCCCTACATACCTAATTCTAAGTTTTCTTGTACCTGCACTCATTTTATATAAAATACTTTATTTAAAAACTTTTATATAAAAGTAAAAAATTAAAAGTGAACTAGCTCAAGCTGGTAGTGGCTCAGCAAGTATTTCATGGTCTAAAGCTTATCTGCTACCTCCTGCCTTATTGACTGCTTTTTTGGGAGGGTTCAGTCCTTGCCACTTCCACCCATTGCTAGACAACTTTTGCTTGACTTCCAGAACTCTGGCATAGACCCACCCTCATCCTCCACTCCCTATAAGCAAGATTATTTAGGGTGCTGGAAACTTAGGCACCATTTTTTAAACATCTCAAAGATGCCTAGTTAGTCCAGCATTCCCTGGAGCGTGTGCTTAGCCACATAAGTTTTGCTTTGTTTTTTAAGCTATTTTTATTCTATTGATGTTAAGGTTTTGCCATTGTCCTTTTCTAAACTAATGTAGCACCAGTAAAAACTACTGCATCTGTGCATTATTTATCTAGGACTCACCGATTTCATATGCGTTCTGTTTATATGGTCCGCATTTAGTGCTCGTAGGCTGGCATGGTCTGTTCAGTGTTACTGGTCCACACTTTGTGTGATGTGCTGACAAGCTAACCTTGATTACGGACCTGCCATTTTAAAGCTGCTATTTGCTTTTTTTTTTTTTTTATTTCTCTGTTCTCAATTACTTTAGTGTGCTGATGCAGTATAGTCCATTCCCCACACTATTTACTTAAGTTGAATTGCTCATTTTTCTCTGTTTTAAGCATATTCATGCAGCTGCATCAATTGGTGTCTAGAGATTTTGTGTACTAATGTTTCAATGTGCATTCTTGCTTCATCTTATTGCTTGGTGAACTGTAAACTGTATTGTTTTGTGGCTATTGCTTATTACCTGTAATATGTGCTAATATCCAAATTATCCTTACTGTTGTTAAAATTACAGGCTTTAAGAATATTGTCTTGCAGTTTTACAGTTAGATGATGTATGTATTTTACTGCATGGTTATTAAAATTTACTTTAGAAATAACATTAGTTCTTGATACTCACTAACTTACCCAGCTACATCTTTTTCTCACTCCTTTTAGTTTCTTCTACCTCTGTGCTTAGAAACTATGGCCTCCGTCCATCTCTCGGGTCCTGCCGTATGTCCCAGTGACTTCCCATACAAGGAACCAGCCTTCAGTTTCAGCTCGGGTATCCCTAACTGCTAAAATGACACTACTACCTTAAAATTATATAGTCTCAGTGTAGGTTGCACCAGCTCCTTAATACCTAATTCACTGCCTGTTATTTTATGCTATTTTAGTGGCAAGCACACTCCCAGGGACTGCTGTCTCCCAGTTTCACTGTAATAACATTTCCTTTTTTTTATCTTTCCTTCCCCAGAGCCTAGAACAACCAAATATACATTCTACAACTACAGTCATCCTACCGTAAAACTCTTGGCAAATGTGGCTGCATAGCACCTTCCCATTAACCGATAACACCTCCTTACACACCTAATTCTAATTTTTCTCATACCTGTACTCCTTTCATATAAAATACTTTAAAAACTTTTATATAAAAGTACAAAATTAAAAGTGAACTATCTCGAGCTGGTAGTGGCTCAGCAAGTACTTCAAGGTCTAAAGCTTACCTGCTGCCTCTTGCCTTATTGATTGTTTTCTTGGGAGGGTTCAGTCATTGCCAGTTCTACCCACTCTGTTCACCCTCGCTTTGCTCAGGCTCAATCAACTCCTCTACCCTACCCCCATTTCCACCCACCCCCTCTTTCATTTCATTTATATCCCCTAAGCCACTCCCCTTTGCTCTCTGGCCAGTCCCCTTGCTCTCTTCTCCTCCTCACTTCCTGTCACACAATAACCTTTTTCTCACTCCTATAATATCCCTCAAAATGTCTTCTTCTATACACTATTGCATTACCATTATGCTCTCTTGTCTTAACACTCTCTCTCTCCTCACTCTTATTACATCTTTACACCTGCACTTACTACCTCAAAATATACAACATGAATCCAGCAGCACCTTCGCCCTCAAGATTTCTACTCTAATATTAACCCTAGCCTATATCATACAAAGTATCTCCTTCCTGCAAACAAATTTATTCTCTCTACCAACTATTCCTTGTACTATTCTCTCAATGACTTTAACTCCATTCACTACCACATCTCCAAAAAAACATCTTACTTTACACACCTTCTTTCCTACCTCTTCTCTACCCTCATCTGTTCAGGAAACATCCACCCCAACCCTGGGCCCCTCTACACTTCCTCCCCCTCTCAAGCTATCCCAGTTAAATGTCCCAAAACCCTTCACATTACTACCCTAAACTTCCAAAGTGTCTGTAATAAATCCTCTAAACTGCAAGCATGGCTATCTCGCAACAAGACCACCATCCTAGCTGCTACAGAAACCTGGCTAAAGCCTGCTATTCAGGACTTTGAGTTTCTCCCACCAAATTTCAATATAATTAGAGCAGACAGACCTAACAAAAAAGGAGGAGGTGTTGCAATCATATAGCCTAACACTCTTAACATAGCTCCATTTAAACATTCTATCCCTCAGTTCCAAAATGCTGAAATTCTGATCTCCTTTTTGGATATTAAGAGCTATAAAAAACTCTGCATTATTGTCATTTATTTACCCCCTGGAAATAACATTGCCATCCCAGAAAATATCCTTTCTTAGATTTCCTCCACCATAAAAAATGAAACAATTATACTCGGAGATATGAACATTGACTCGGCTTCCATTTCCTCCATGCAGTCATCCCTTAGTATCAGTTTGTTTTATTTCACTCAACTCATTAATATCCCACCAGGTAGAATAACAAAACAAATGAAGGCAGAATCTTAGACTGGATTCTAGTCACCGACCCTTCCAAATGCACCACTTCAGGCACCATGCCCAACTCCATTAGCGATCATCTCTCAGCCTATGCTGTCTGTGCCTATTCTTCTATTAATAAAGTCCACAATATTAAAATCATCCAAAATCTCTCAAAATTTAACCCTATCACTTTCAACAGCATCCTAAAAAGCATTAACTGGAATAGTCTTAAAACTCTCCCTTTAGATGAGGCTCTTCATTTTAATTACACCTTTCAAAATATCTTGCACAGTCTTGCTCCCTCTAGAAGTAAAATAATTAAAATAAACTGTGCCCCTTGGTTAACAAGAACTACCAAAGAACTAATGACTCTCAGAGATAAGCTCTGGAAAACATGGCTTAAATCTAAATATCTATCAAACCTCATGTACTATAAACAGCTCCAAAATCAAGCCAAAAAGCTCATTGCTAAAGATGAATGGCAGTATTTCTATACCCAACAATCATAAAGGAAAAATAACCCCAAAATGTTTTGGTCATCCATAAATAATCTCCTGAACCCTGGCACCAAACATAACCCTTGCCTAAACCCTGACATGCCTCCAGAACAGATAGCCAGTATCTTCAAAGCTTACTTTGTAGATACCATTGCCAACATTACTACTTCCTTCTCCACACCCATCCCTAACATTTCTACTCCTACAACTGAATCATCCCATGCCCCTCTACAACATTCCACTACTCCCACTAATACCTCTCAGACCTTAAATCACACCTCTCCAAGCAAAGATATTCTACCTTCAACTTCCTTACAACAGCCTCCACACTCACAGTTTAACTTCTCTCCTGTCTCCACCTCCTTCATTAAAAAACATCTGTCAAAATTAAAACCTGGTTCAAACTCCACTGATAATATTCCTGCCAAATTCCTAAAAATTGTTGCCAATGCTGTGGCCTACCCCATTAGTATTCTGATCAACAGATCAATGCTTGAGTCTAGTGTTCCTTCTTTTTGGAAAAAAAGCAATTATCATCACTCTTCATAAAGGAGGTTCCTCGATTGACATCGCCAGCTTTTGTCCTATCGCTATACTCTCCCCTATTTCCAAAATCCTTGACAAATGTGTGCAAAAACAACTCCTAGACTATCTCCTCACAACCAGGATCCTCTCTTCAACACAGCATGGCTTCCGTCCCAGTCAGAGCACATCAACTGCACTCATTTCTTTTCTAGACATAGTTAACAAAGCTAGGGACTCAGGACACATCATATCTGCCCTTTTCTAGATCTGTCAAAAGCATTTGACACCATCTCTCACTCTCTCCTCTTGTCTCAGCTATCAAACATAGGATTATCTCCTCATGCCATCAACTGGTTCCAAAGCTATCTCTCTAATAGAGAACATGTCAGGTGGCAAAACTCAATTTCTCCCTTCCTTCTCAACCCTACAGGAGTCCCTCAATGCTCCTTCTTAGGCTCTCTGCTTTTTAATATTTTCATCAATAATCTCCATTTGGCCATCCCACAAAGCTCCCTTGTCCAATACACAGACAAAGTGACCATAGTCTGCTCTGCTCCCAATGAGTCTATCCTTTATCAAAATACCCAAAGCAGCCTTTTCTTCTGTGGAGACATGGCTCCACACCAACCATCTCTCTCTTAGCCCTAAAAAAACTAAACTTATGATTTTCACACCCAAGAGACAATCCCATATAAATAAACCCAGCCTCAGCATTTACTCACTCAATGCTACAAAAATTGAGCTAGTAGCCCACACCAAATTGCTAGGAGTAATAACAGATGAAAACCTCAAATTTGATTTGCATATTCAAAACAACATTTTTATGACACATAAGAAGCCAGGGTTGCTTTATAGGAATAGTAAGTTCCTCTCTCTTCCATCTAAACAAACTTTAGCACAAGCATACCTGCTCCCTTCTCTAACTTACAACGCTCCACTATTCATCAATCTCCAGTCATCCCTACAGTCGAAATTAGAAATCTGTTACAACAAGATTGCTAAATTTGCTACAAACACCTGCCACTCGACTCACCACTGCATTGCCCTAAAAAAGGTACAGTAGGCTGAGTCTCCCCACTACTTGCTATCCCTCCATCTCACAATTACAAACTGATTTATAAACCACAATTTTGCTCTGCACTAAACTCACTACTCACACTCGATAACCCCACTAGGCCACTACGATCCAAACATCAGCAGCTTTTCAAGTCCATAAACCCAAGTTACCCATAGGACAGCTACTTTACTCATGGACAATGGCCAGACAATGGAATTCCCTACCTACAGCCATCCGCACCCTACATAATACTTGCAACTTTAAAACTGCCCTTCAGAACCACTTTCTCTCAAATTGGATCTGTAACTGCGCTGATTCCTCCTCCGCCATTACTTAATCTGTTCCACTGAACTTAGCTAGTCCTTCTCTTTGCCCAGCCTATAGTCTTTGTTTCTTATGTTCTGCACTAATTGAATCCTATTAGCTACCATACTCCCCCCTAAACCTACCTCTACACTCCAACCCTCCTATCTCTCCTAGACAACTACTACCTTCTATGTACTTATCACTAACATTTAGCATACTCATTTTATAGTCCATTTGTTCCTTGTATTTGACTATGCCTTATGGATATTGCTCAAACTAATACTCCATTTCTGTAAATATTATACCTATTAACCTGTAATTATTATCCTTCTGCACCTGTTTGATTACTTTGCATAAATTTCAAGCAAATTTATTATGTGCAACTATTGCAAATTGTCTTTAGAATCTATTATGTTTGCTTGTGCATAACCTGCAGCTTTTCTCCCCAGGCCTCCACCGAAAATGGGCTCTTCCTGGCCCAGTGGACTTTCCTGGTAATCAAATGCCAATCAATAAATAAATAGATGAATAAATAAAGAAATAAATAAAATGTGAAAGAAACTGAATGTTGTTAGGGTGCAATGGTTAACATGTATTTGCAGTGGTGTGTGGTTGTGTGGAAAGCAAGGAAATTACCTCTGCATTGACAAACTGTGGTGGTGGTTTCCACTTTCAGAAATGGGACAGAAGCTGTGCTTCTATTATAGAGGAGTCACACTCTAAAAACCTCCCTGGGAAAGTCTATTTTTAAGTGCTGGAAAAGAGACACCCCACGCAATATCTGAGCCTCTGGTTTAGAAGCAGCCAGTGCAGACTTTGTCCTAGTCATGGAACAGTAAATCCACTCTGTTTACACAGATGTTATGTTGTCATGGCAGTTTGCTAGTCCTTTCTGTATGTGTGATTTGTGGACCTGAAAAAGGCATATGAATAAATACCCTGTAATGTCTTTTGCAGAGGTTCTATAAGAATATCAGGTTTTCTAGTCACTGGTTGCTGCATACCATTTGGCCTGTGTATTTTCAGAATAGTTTTGTCCAAATTCTTGGCATTAAATCAAGCACATTAAATGTGGGTATAGAACTCTACAAGTGATGTGCTTTGTCTGCACCACCTTCTCTGTGATTTTCATGGACAGGATATCAGGGTGCAACTGGAGTTTGAAGAACACACAGTTTGGAGACATAAGGGATGCATCTCACAAGTTACCACTGAAAGTCCAAAAGGGGCCATTTTGAGCTGATGTTTCTTAGTGAATCTATCTAGTTTTGTTTTTAGCTCTATCAAACTAGATGACAATCTGATATCTCTTTGAAGGTTTATTCCACAGATCAAATATTCTTTGATTAAATGTCCTTAATCTGAACCTTGAAGTACTTCTTTTAGTACAAGACATATTATTTCTTATACCATGATCATGATTATTAAACAAAGGTTGATAGCTGAAAGTTAATTTTACAGATTTCTAAAGGAATTAATAAGATCGCCCCTAATAGTGTAAGAGTAGATGGAAAACTAATTCATATTCTCAAGGCACATTCTAAACTTTAGCCTTTTGGCAGTGATAATGATAACAGCTGGGATTAAATAAAGCAAAATCTCCCCCAGGATTCATGAAGCCATTTTTTCTGTGCAGGAACAGTGTAGCTGTTCCTGCACGGAATATGGCCGCTAGGCGATCCAGCAAACAGCTGATCTGATGTGCACGAGCGTGCCTACACTGTTCCTGTATAGATATGATTGCAGAATGCTAATCACCTCATTTGCTGGTAAAAATCATGCAAATGAGGAGAATTTAGAGATTCACCAAGTAGCTAGGTATCGGTGCAGAAACAGTGTTATTTGCAGAAATGCATTCGGTTACTAACTGAATACATATCTGCAAATAACAAAACAGAGGCATGACAGCTATCAACAAAAGGATGTTTTACAGTGGTTAGATATGCCTATAGCCAAATATATCGCCATTGGCATGGAAAACTGTTCCTTTTTTTATAAAAATCAAACTTTTTTTTTGGCTGATCTTGGCCGTTTAAGCATAGGGCAGCCTCGTGCAAATGGGATTGGGCGAAAAAAAAAGGTGAAAACTCAATTTTAAGGGAAATCTGCATTTTGTCATTATAGTTTATGGCATGCAGAATGAAAACAATACCAGGGAACAGTGGTTGTCAAGGAGAAAGGCTCTGTGTAATTTCAGTAACTATGGACTAAGACAGTGGGGTATGGAAATGAGGGGAAATTTACTGAATTACAGAAATCTTCTACGTCCAAAACTGCACCTAACTGTGTAGGTGCTCTAGCATGATGGTGTAACTAGAAGGAGCAACAGACATGAAAAGGGGGTGTGTAAAGCATGTTGTAAGCACATTGGAGCCCCAAGGCACAGAGATAAGCTTAGCTAAGCACAGCTAAGCAAGGGTGTGTGTCTGAGGTTGTATTGTCTTATTCCATGAACTGAGGAGCATGTTTGCACCCAGGGGATAACCATTTATTACTGTTTACATTAGCTAAACAGGTTTTCATGGCATGCACCTAGTCTAAAACAAACAAACAAAAAAAACAGAAATAGCAGGACTATTTACATTTGGGCAGCGCATTTGTGTGGCGCGCCTCGGGGCTTAAAAAGGAGGAAATGGGAAGGGGAAAAATAAAACAAAGGAAAAATAGCAGAATTAAAGCAATCAAGTGTAAATAACATAGCTGGCAGGTGGAATGCATCATAGTCAGCCAATCATACAGGCAGCATCTGCAGCACAACATTATGCAGTATGGAGACACCTTACAGTCTGTTTTTTCCAACAAACTCTGCACCATTGGTGTACACAGGTGGGGGAATTTTAAATGGAAAAATGTTAGGGGCTGCCATCACTTTGATCCATCAGTATGTGCTAGAAGCTGACGGCGGATAGGAGGATAATGCTGACAAGTGCCACAGACCAAGGAGGAGGAGAACAGTGTTCATACCCAGGGTAACTTACCAGGAGCTACATGATCTGGAGATAGTAGAGCACTACAGGGTGGACAGAGACATACTTCAGCAAATCACCGAGCTGTGCTGGCCTCAACTCAGACCTAGAACCAACAGAGGGAAACCCATCCCAGTGGATACCAAGGTATGTGTAACCTTAAGAATTCTAGCTACAGATACTTTCCAAAGACCTACTGGGGACATCATGGGGGTCTCACAGCATCTGCATCCAGGATACTCCACCAGTTCCTGGATGCCATGCTACCACATGCCAGTGAGCCCATTTACTTCCCCAACACCCATGAGGAGAGGACCAGCAATATGCATCTGTTCCACTGTGTAGCAGAATACCCGGAGGTACTGGGTGCCATTGACTGCACACACATCTACATCAAAGCACCACCCGATGAACAGGGTAGCGTCTACATAAACCACAAGGGATTCCCCTCCATCAACTCCCAGGTCATGTGCAATGCCCAGGGCATTATCATGAATGTGTGTGCTGGCAGCCATGGAAGCTATCACAACTCCCACATCTGGCATTCATCACAGCTGTACCAGGCATTTGCCAGTGGGGGCATCCCATATGGCCATCTGGTAGGGGATGCTGGCTATGCACTGGAGCCGTGGATGATGACACCTGTCAGAAATGCACACACTCCCACACAAGAATGCCATAATGAGGCACACACACAAACCAGGATCATCATAGAGTGTGTGTTTGGGATGCTCAGGTCACTGTTCTACTGCCTTGACATATCTGGTGGAACCTTGGAGTACTCTCCAGCTACATGTGCACATATGTTCATAGTATGTGCCATGCTACACAATATGATCTTACTGACATAGCTGCAGCAGGAAGAGCACAGAGAAGGGCCACACAGCCCACCACCATTGCCAAGGTCCCCACAGGCACAGAGGGTCTCACAGGAGGAGGCCCCTGAGCCTGCTGCTGTAGGCAGACGGAGGCGTGCCCAGTATGCTCAGGCTTTGGCAAAGAGGCAATGCATAGCATGCACACATTCTGACACTGTAGGGACCCCAGGGACTGACACCTCTCTCTAACTCACACACACAGTAAAATGGATGACACACACATCACATTACCTTTAACTTACCATGTATAGGCAGTGTAATGTGTGCATCCAACATAGGTGGCCCTCAAGCACTGTCCTCACAACTGCTGCAAGCACAAGATAAGTCAGTGTTCTTAACAATAAATGAATGGATTAGTATGTTTTGCTAGCATATCTGTCGTAATGCTGCATGCATGCAAGGGAATGGGGTGGCCTACTGGGATAGCAGCACATAACTGACAGCTATGTAGAACACCAGGAAATGTCTGGCCAAAACTGACCTCCACAGATTATGCACTAGTACCCAAGGTGGCAAATCCCACTGCAGTATATGTGTGGGGACAACTAACTGGGGGGTCATAGGTCACAGGCATGGAGGTCAGGCTGGGGGTCCCATAACCACCCCTCACACCCACACAGCAAGTCAGCTGTAGAAAACCACAGAGAAAGATCTAATAAAGGCACACAAATGGCAGCAATGTCAAATTAGCCCCCCTACAGACACACAGTGATAGCACAGCAGGACCCACCATTGCAGTAAGGCTATGAAGGGTAAGACGTCTGAAACTCAAATGTATGCCAGTACAATCTGACCTGGGCTCTTTACTGATATGTCTCTAGTCTCCAAGACAGGGCACAATAGTGTGGTAAATGGAACCAAAATGTTAAGCAAATATCAGCACAGTCTGTGCAATTGTGTACAGTTGACAGGTGTGCCCCCCATATACCCACACAAATGCAGTAACATGTATGTTTGCAGGGAAATGGCAGCATAGCATACACTGGCAGGGCTGTCCCAATACACATGAAAACTTGTTGCCTGTCCACAATATGCAGGGGTCAATGAGCTATGTGTATGTGCGGTTAATACTGTTTGGATCTGATCAGCACGTTCTCCTGGCAGTCGTCTTGGAGTGCCCTAGGTACAGTGCTGCCTTTGACAGGGCCATATGCAGATAACTGCCATGCCAACTGTTATGCATGTCAGTGATACCCACTGCTCTGCCACTGACATACCTACAAGTCACAGTTCCATGTGGACTATACTACACATATTAGTGACATCTTGAATGATGTGTAGCAGAGGTGCCAAGGCTTTTGTGAATATAAGTGCTTTTGGGTACTGTTGCCAGTGATTATTCTCAATAATCCTTTTTTCTTATATTTGCTTTTACATATAATGGACATGCCTGCACCGTTGAATGCACTCTGTACCCACACTCATAACTCCCAACCTCTGACAGCAAGATGTCTGGACAAGGGCAGAAATAAAAGTGGCACAAAGGCACAATGATAGGCATGTGCTGTAAATATCACCTTACATACTGAGAAAGTTGGTAGGGTGAGGGGTTTGCAGTAGCGGGAATTGTCTGAAGGTTATGTAGTCTGAAACAGTAATGTCTGTCATTATTTTGTAACATTACTCTTCAATTATATATATAACTAACTTGCCATAAAAACACAAGTTTATGTAGAAAGGAAACCTCTTGCCAAACACCTGGACAACCAGCCAAAAAATGTCACTAGGTAATGACATGATACATTGCAGTTTCAGACTACAGATATGTCAGAAAATGTCTGATAAACAAAACAAGTTCCCCGAGGAAAGTCCTGTGTACTCCTGAGAGGTATGGCTGTAGCACACAAAACCCTGGACTGGAGTACACCTATCTCTGGAATGGAGTCCCACTCTGAATATAGAAGGTCACACTGCCCATGCTCCTACACTTAGAGAATCACAGGACATGTTGGAACTTACATCGGAGTATATGACTGTATTGTGTATATATGTCTGTGCATACAGACAGCTATGCACACCTCAACTGTCCCCCCCCCCACACACACACACATCAGACAGGATTACCATCAGCTAGCTGTAGGTGGCCCATATGTGATATATCTGCATCTGTTGCATGAGATACACACACATATATATGGGCAACAGATAACATATGTCAAGCATGCACACACATAGATGTGGGGAAGTGAGAGACAGACAGTGATAGAGAGACAGAGAGAGAGAGAGAGAGAGAGAGAGAGAGAGGCACAGGGGGACACAGACAGAGTGAGTCACACACACGGATACCCTGAATGGCATACAGTGATGTCTTGCTGTAGACAGTGGCAAACCAGCTGTAAACAGTTGCACATGCCAGCATAAAAGGTGAGCCCCATTGAGTAACAGTACTGAGGTTGGGTTTATAATATCACATCACCTGCTTGTGTGTGCGCGTGTGTGTGTGTGTGTGTGTGTGTGTGTGTGTGTGTGTGTGTGTGTGTGTGTGTGTGTGTGTGTGTGTGTGTGTGTGTGTGTGTGTGTGTGTGTGTGTGTGTGTGTGTGTGTGTGTGTCCGTAGGTCTAAGTATTAGGAGACTCTTCCCACTCAGTACAATTCACATTGCCCTACTTCACAACATCTGCTGCTGTCATTCACCTTAGAAGTACCATTGGACACCAATCACCCCTATAAGCTCTGTAGTGTGTGCAATAACTGCATAACACTATAGTACAAATAACTAAATAAGTAGGGGTTCTAATCTCAGTACTGGCAACTGTGTGTATGTGTGTGTGTGTGTGTGTGTGTGTGTGTGTGTGTGTGTGTGTGTGTGTGTGTGTGTGTGTGTGAGAGAGACAGTTGTATGCAAGAGTGAGGGAGTGTGTGTTTGTAGGTGAAACAGTTTTAGGTCATTCCCACACACACTTCCCAGTGCCCCACTTTATCAGTCCTGCTGATGTCATTCCCGTTATTGGCAACTTTGGTGAGATGTCTGCCCAGTAAGCTCTGTAGCATGTTTGATAACTGTGTAACACATTAGTACAAATCACTAGCTAGACAGGGATTCTAATCTCAGATCTGGCAAATGATTGTGTGTGTATGATTGTAAGAAGTATTTTGATAACTTTTACACCCAGTGCCCTACTTTATCATGCCTGCTGATGTCATTCCCCTTATCAGCACCTTTGGCCAATTGTCAGCCCAGTCAGCTCTGTAGCACATTTAGTATCTGAGTAACACTATTGTACAAATAACTAGATAGGCAGGGGTTCTACGTTCAGATCTGGCAAATGTGTGTGTGGGTGTGTAAGTGTGTATGTTTGTAGGACAAAGTATTTTGATAAGTTTCCCACCCACTGCCCTACTTTATCACTCCTGCTGATATCATTCCCCTTATCAGCACCTTTGGCTAGTTGTTAGCTCAGTAAGCTCTGTAGCGCGTGCGATATCTATGTAACACTATAATACAAATAACTAGATAGGCAGGGGTTCTACTCTCAGATATGACAAATGCATGTGTGGGTGTATAAGTGTGTGTGTATGTTTGTAGGAAGAGGTATTTTGATACATTTCCCACCCACTGGCCTACTTTATCTGTCCTGCTGATATCATTCCCTTATCAGCACCTTTGGCCAATTGTCACCCCAGTAAGTTCTGTAGCTCATGTGATAACTGTGTAACACTGTAGTACAAATAACTAGATAGGCAGGGGTTCTACTCTCAGATCTGGCAAGTGTGTGTGTGTGTGTGTGTGTGTGTGTGTGTGTGTGTGTGTGTGTGTATGTTTGTAAGAAGAAGCATTTTGATAAGTTTCCCACCCACTGGCCTACTTTATCAGTCATGTTGATGTCACTCTCCTTATAGGTTCATAGGTGTGTTCTAGGCTAATGACCCTGGAGCCTTTACAAGCCTAGCCCATAAAAGTGCCCTGCCATTGTGCCATCTGACACTAGTTCCCAGTACCTCCATCAAGTATTACATAATGTAAGTTGTACCTGAAGTATCTCAGATGCATTATGCTGGGATACTAGCCTGGGGGCGTGCATATCCTGTATGAATATGGAGACACCACCACCTTTGGGGCTGTGGTCCATGTTTTGAGGCTGACAGGTGTGAAATGAGTTATAGCGTGGTAGTGCAGGGGTGCTGTCTGCTGCTGTAAACAAGGTATCCATTACAGCACAAATGACCATGTTTTCCATTTTGAGGAGTGCTTCGAGTGACTGCATCTTGAGATGTAGATGTCTAGTATTGAGCAGCATGACCCTCAGATTGCATTTATGTATAGCTGTTACGGTGGTAATTTGATTTGGAACACCACCTAAAAAGGCACTCTAGGGGTGGCAAGATAATTAGCCAGTACCTGGAAACCCAGGGGTGACAGATGCAGGCCATCTCTGGCAAGCCATCGTAGTCTGTCAATCATGTCATCCCAAGCAGACTGATACTGGCTCCCCTGAGAATGACTCCAGACACTTAAGTCAATTGTTGAAGTCAATCATTTGTTATTTCTACTGTGGTATAATTCTGGGTGACAGTAGTATACTGCTCAGGGCTACTGCAATACTTGCCTGGCCCCCATAATCTGAGTGCCCCACCATGTCTCTTTTCATGTAGTCCTGGGAAGTGTGTCTCAGGTCATTCACACACACACATGGACAATGACAGAACGATACTTGTAGTTGTTGTGGAGTGACCTGACTGGTTGTGTTACGTGTTGGATTCTGGCACCTGATAGACAGCTGACTGTTACCTTCTCCATGTTAAACCTAGTGAGTGGGACATCTGTGTGCCTCACTATTGAGTTACCTCTGATTACTGTATTGGGCAAGTTGGTTAGCCTTAGGGGCTTAGTTTGAAGGACACACTGTGTAGGTGAGATATGTGTCCTGTGGTTTGAGCTATGTTGTGGTGATCGAGTGGGTGTCTGTCTTGGTGGTCTCTGCGGTTTGGGTAAATGTCTGTTGAGTGGCTCTGTGAATGTGAGTGTCTGATTTTTGTTTGTATGTCAGAGCTGTGATAGTGGGTGTTCTGGATGGCTATGTGTTCCATGTGGTGTGGTGCAGGTGTTGACCCTTCTCATCTTGGTCCAGTCTTCACCGGAGAGAGTGCATATCTTCCAATTAGGTGATATAGGGGTATGTCTCACAAGTCTGAGTGTTGGGAGTTTAGTGGAGAGGGTTGTCTGTGTACATGAGGCAGTTGCAACAGTGTCTCAGAATGCCCAGGTGCACCAGGTTAATGGGCAAAAGCACAGAGAACTGCACTTTAATCATGCCAGGAGGGATGGTCATAACTACTAAGTACTGGAGCTAATTCCATGAGGAAAGACTACTGCTGATGGCTCTCAGGAGTGCTAGAAT
This sequence comes from Protopterus annectens, assembly GCF_019279795.1. Taxonomy (NCBI): domain Eukaryota; kingdom Metazoa; phylum Chordata; order Ceratodontiformes; family Protopteridae; genus Protopterus; species Protopterus annectens. Next base: position 1,393,049,305 of record NC_056726.1, read on the forward strand.
AATTTATACAAAAAACTGCTGAAGTGCAAAGCTATTAGGCTTTTTGAAGTTCAAGAGAGATTGAACTAACAACATCCAAGGGAAAAACTGAAGGCAGACTTTCTGGCACCTGTAATTGTTTTCCTCAGCTGTGCAGTTAACAGCACCTTTGGCCAGTTGTCAACCCAGTAAGCTCTGTAGTGTGTGTGATAACTGTGTAACACTATAGTACAAATAACTAGATAGGCAGAGATATTAATCTCAATACTGGCAAGTAAGTGTGTGTGTGTGTCTGTGTGTGTGTGTGTGTGTGTGTGTGTGTGTGTGTGTGTGTGTGTGTGTGTGTGTGTGTATGTGTGTGTGTGTGTGTGTGTGTGTGTGTGTGTGTGTGTGTGTGTGTGTGTGTGTGTTTGTGTGTGTGTGTGTGTGTGTGTGTGTGTTTGTGTGGGAATCATATACTGTGTGGGTTATACCATTTTGAGTTGTGTACCACGCTGTAAACTTCCCATCACCCTACTTTACTAGGCCTGCTGATGTCATTCACCTTAGAAGTACCTTGGGACTAGGTGAAATCATGTAAACTCCATGGAGCATCTGATAACTGCATAACACTATAGTAGAAATACCTAGATAATCTCAATACTGGCAACTGTTTGTGTGTTTGTGTGAAAATCATATACTGTGTGGGTTATACCATTTTTGAGGTGTGTACCACCTGTAAACTTCCTATCACTCTACTTTACTAGGCCTGCTGATGTCATTCACATTAGAAGTACCTTGGGACTAGGTGAAATTATGTAAACTCCATGGCGAATTTGATAACTGCATAACACTATTTTAGTAATAACTAGATAGGTAGAGGTTCTAATCTCAATACTGGCAACTGTGTGTGTGTGTGTGTGTGTGTGTGTGTGTGTGTGTGTGTGTGTGTGTGTGTGTGTGTGTGTTAGGGTGAAGATCATATCCTGTTTGGCTGGTACCATTTTGATGTGTGTACCATCCACGCCTGTTAACCACCTCCAGATGGCATTACTTTATATAGCATGGTAACAGCATCTGCCTCACATGCAGCATGGTAAACCATTGTGCAGGCCATACCAGCCCTCTGTACAGATGTGTATGGAATATCCAGATGGTTGCAACCTATATGTGGTTTGTGTCACTTAATGCCCATGTATGTGATATTTTTGCCAAATCGGCCACAGTGAGTGTAGTGACACATATGCCAGCATCAGGTATCATACCTGACTGAAACATCATGCTGATACAATGTCTGCTACACTATCACTTGTGCAGGCTTGTAGGAGCAATACATGACTCCACATGTTATTTCTGGTGGGTTATCTCACCATCCATGAAGGCATTCAGAACATTACGTTTTGTAAGCGGTAGTGTGTTATGTCCCAGGCATATAATCTATGTGGGGCATGTCATGTGTATGTCATACTGCAGTACATCAAAGTGGAAATGTAGGTTTACTAATCTGTCTATTGCCAACTGTGTTTGTGTTACTGTGTGCACATCCCCTGTGTCAGTCCTTAATGTGTGTATGCAAAGGATATACCATTTTGTCTCCCTGTTCCACCCAGTGAACTCAGGAATACATACCACAAACCTGTCACAGTATCATGCATGCCCTCACCAGCTGCATCAGGGTTGAGTGTATGGGAAAGAAATGGCAGGGCCAACAGATGTTGACAGGTGAATCTGTTGCAGTTAATGTAATGGCTACGCTTGTGAGGGACCTGCTGACAGTACTGCAGCAACCTGTTCTGTATGTATGAGCCTGTGGTACTACACAGCACTGAGGTGAAAATTCTGAAAGCTACCTGCCTGTGACAAGGGGTATGTATGCAAGGTCACACTGTCTGACACCAGTGTCCCTCACACACTGTTGCATGCCTACACACCTGGTACATGTACATATAAAGCTGTACCTTGACTATGACATGGTTGGTGTATTACCACTCTGCCATATTCCCTCTTGGGAATATCTGCAGGGCCACAGCCTGCAGACACACAGACACCTGGAACACAAACAGAATACAGCATGTCAGACTACATTCAGTCAGTGGTACTAACAGCAATAATGCATCCTGGTTAATAAGGTACATACACTTGTATGTGTACCCATAACAAATGCAAACAGACAGCACCTTACATAGTATTACATAGCTACAATGTACTATAGTCACCCTGTACATCAGACCCACATTAGCATGTCCCTCCATCAATGTTATGGATGACAGGGATGTGGCACAGGTATCATCATATGCACAGGGTGTGGTATGGGTTTGCCAGAGGCCTAGGCTGGGCCATACGGTTGACATCATGTGTGTGTGTTTGGAAGGGTATCCAATAGATGGGCTATGCAGAGGTGCTGTGTGTGTCTAGAGGTGACTTGCCTGTGATACAGATGTGGGTGTGTGTTTGTATGCACACAGTCACGCCATGTGGCTTCCCTAAACAGGGGTATGTTGAACAGCTGTGGACTGTACATGGCAAGGTGTCCAGTTCACCATCTTTGAGCAAGGACAGGGGAACTGGTCCTGCCAGGGGTATCACTGGCACCACCAGGCCCAGGTCCAGATGCAGTACTGCTTCCTGATGGTAACTGCTGTCTGCTGGATCTGTGCTCCTGACGGAACCAGCCAGAACCACGTGCCCATGGCCTGCTCCTGTGTGATGTGGACAGCAACCCCCCCCTTTGGTAGTGCTGGTGTCACTGCCACTCTAGGAGTGTGAATGTTTATGGCCCCGTAGACTCTTAGCTATTGTTGGTGCTGACCTACATCCATGTGTCCAATGCCCATCTCTTACCACATGCTCTAACATAGACATGCCACAGTCAAGGACTGCCAAGGTCTCACCCCACCATTTATTCATGACCTCATTGTTTTGATGAGTGGATTCAACAAGGTCATGTATGTCACCATGTAAATCAGGAAGAGTTGCATCCACCACCCTGAGTATTTGTCTGGTGTGGCATTCACTACATGCCTGTGCATCCATGGCAGCCCAAAACATGCATCTGGTGACAGCTGCTGTGTCACTTGTGACAGCGGCTTGATGAGCAGCAGCCCTCCTGCGAGCACCCCATCCATCCGCCTGTGTGGGACCTTGTCTGCACTCTGGCTATGAACAGTGTCTACACTCACACCTGCCATAGTCACCAAACTAGCCTGTTCCATGCCACCACCTGCCAACTGTCCATCATCTGTGGCCACTGGTGATGAGGTATGTGTGGGCACTGTCACTGTGTGCAGAGATGGTGTGGACAAGAGTGGGATGCCAACCAAGGGCACAGATTCAGCCCCTGGCAACCCCACCTGTACCTCACTATTCCTATCATTATTGTTAGAGTCTCCAGAGACAATGACATCAATTTCCAAGCGGGAGGGATCCCGAACGCCATTGTCACCTGTGAGGGGAAGACAACATATGTACATTAATACCTGCACTGTGAGGTTGGCTGGTACACACATGCACACACACACACACACACACACACACACACACACACACACACACACACACACACACACACACACACACACACACACACACACAGGCACACAGACACTTACAGGTGAGGTGGCACAAATCTATTACACAGACCTCACATTACCCAGATGATGACACACAGCCCTCAACATCATGCATTGCAGCCAGTTTTACTACATGTAACCAAAAACGGATGCAGGAGACTCGACTGCAAATAACTCAGTTTTAATGTGTAAATAGATTCACCCAACACGAACACAGAAACACAGATGTAGATGCAATAATTCCAAAAACATGAACGCCTTCCTGATATATGCGTTTTCGTCCAAATGGACTTCATCAGATTCCATTTAAAACTAAAACATACATCTTATATACAGATTTAAAAAACACTAACCAATCAGTTCACAAGATACTTTGTAATTCGTCAAATCAAGCCTCTAATCTAATTAATAATTCATTGTGTTGCCCTCATATTTAATACACTACAAAAAACATTTCTTAAAAATCCTTTGAAAACTGTCATTAAAAACTGTTCCTTCAAATTTAACAATATAAATAAGAAATAAATAATTGAATAAATAATTATTAAAATCCAAGTGTTAAAAACAAATGTTAAAAACAGCTCCATTCATGTTAACTAAAAGATTTTTTACACTTTTAATTTCACATTCGTATTTACTCTAGTGCCATCTGCTGTCAATTCCTATAAACACACTCTCTATTTTATGTTACTGTGTTTATATCTTAGCAGATTTCATTTTGAGTAAAGGCAAAATTGATATGTACTCATTTAATCCAGGTGTTTTATTTGCTTCCAAATTCACCTGCCACCACATTTCCCTATAAGCTATAATCTCTTCCCAGAGACCCCCTCTAATTTCCTCTAATTTTTTTAATTTTTAAAATTAATACAGAAAGAAAGAAATACTACGACATTCAGGAAGAGGTTGAGGAAAAATGTAATGTCCTAATTAATAGAAAGATGGATAAATTAAAGAGGGACATACATGAATATGAAATGCAGACCTGTTACCCTAAACCCTCCTTCTATAGGAATAAATATCAAAATAATTATAATGACCCCAAAAAAAGAATAGGAAAATTTAAGGAAAGTTATGAAGATCGTCTGTGGGCTGACAATGAATATGAAGTAGAATTTCCACCCCTGGGTGAATATAGGGGGGAAAACAGGTCAGAAAATAGACGAAATGAAAATTTTCAACATTGGGGAGAAGGGAGGGAGATACTAGTGTATGGTACCCTCAGTCCCACTAATAATGACATACAAGAGATAGTTAGTACATACATTGAGACTAATGAGAGAATGGACGCAGTTAATAAGTGTGGAAATGTTAACTCAAAAGGAGAGGGGATGGGTAGAAGTATTGAGATAGATGGTAGTAGGTACACTTCGGATGGTTTTACAATTTATAATTTAAGTACATTGGAGTTAGAATTTAACCATTTCAGGTTACTTGAAAAAGGATTTAAATTTATACCATCGACCAAAGGAAATTCCACCCAAACATTAATTGATATGAAACTTTTTGTCAGAAAAATGAATTTAGAATTATTATTTCACAAAGAAGGTATAAATTCAAATATAATTGATAGAAGGAAACAGGGGAAACAATTAATAAAAAAGTCTGTATTTAATCCACCTATACATACACAATTAAAGAATTTTGAAAATATTATGGAAAAGGAAATTAGAAAAAAGGAGAAAATTATGAAGTATCAAGGGATCCATCAAAATTTAAACCCAAATGAATATCATATATTAGAAGAACTCAAAATTAATAAAGATATTAGGGTAATGAAGCCCGATAAAGGTGGGGGGATAGTGGTGATGGATGTTATGGTATATGAAGGAAAGATGAATACAATATTAAGAGATGAAGTTAAGTATGGAATAGTTTCTAGGAATGAAATTAATACAGCTTATAAGAAAATTGATAATATTTTGGAAAGTATGGTGTATGAAAATCTTATAAACATCAAAACATTAGAATTTTTGAAAGTAGACAAACCAAAGGTGCCCGTGATATTCGGTATCCCGAAAATCCACAAAAATAGTATGGACCCACCGTTGAGACCTATTGTCTCAGCGGGTGGGTCCAAAACTCACACCTTGGCTAAGTATGTGGATTTTCAAACAAAACATGTATGGCAAGAGAAGGAAGTAATATTGAAAGATTCATGGGACCTGTTAAGATGTTTGAAAGAGGACAGATACCACGAAAACTTAATCCTAGTAACTATTGACGTAGTTGATTTATTTGGGTCCATCCCATATAGTGCAGGAATGACAATGTTTGAGGAAGAAATCTTCAAAAATAAAAAATTGACACAAGAAGAAAAGGTGGTGTGCACAGGCTTAATGGACTTAGTGTTGAAGAATAATTTCATTACTTTCAAAGGGGAATTTTTTCAACAGCTGCAAGGAGTAGCAATGGGGGCAGCCTGTGCACCCACCTTTGCGAATATAGTTCTTGCGAACTGGGAGGAACAATACCTATTAAAATCCCCCTATGCTGTTAATTGGACTCTATACAAAAGATACCTTGATGATATTTTAATTTTTTGGATAGGTGGTATGGAAAAATTAAAAGATTTTATAACATATTTAGGACAGACTACAGAGTTTTTACAGTTTACCTATAATTATTCTTTTAAAATTATTTCATATTTGGATGTGGAAATTAATTTGGAAAATAAAAGATTTGAAACAAATATTCATAGAAAACCCACATATGTAAATTCCTTTTTACATTTTAATAGTGACCATCCTGTATATACTAAGAAAAATATAGTGAAAGGACAATTTGTAAGAGGGTCCAGAATGACGAGTGAGGATGATAAATTCAGAAAGGAATGTGACCTATTGGAAAAAATGTTTTTAGAAAGGGAATACCCATTGAAATTTGTGAAAGAAATAAGAGAAGAAGTGGAAAAAGGAAGGAAAGAAAAATTTTTTCCAATTTTGGGTATAAGAGAAGAAAAAAATAGAGAAATGGAACAGGAAGTGAATTTTCAACAGGCACTTGTCTTGGAATATAACTTATTAAACAGGAACATAAAAAATGTATTTCAGAAGGAATGGGATAGGTTTAGGGCTATAAGTGACCTGGAAGGATTACCAGTATATTCCCCTAAGGTAGTATTTAGGAATACTATAAGTATTAAAGGAATTTTAGAAAAAAATAGGGACAGTATGGAAAGATCAAATGGAGCAAGGAATAAAAAGGGAACTTTTAGGTGTGGAAAATGTAAACAATGTGAGTATTTAGTTAATAAAGAAAGAATATTTATAAAAAGTAGAGATAAATGGGTGAACAGTAAAGGGTATTATAACTGCCAATCTAAAGGTTTAGTTTATTTGGCAGTTTGTGTAAAATGTTCATCCTTTTACGTTGGAAAGACCGAAAGAACCCTGAAACGACGTATATATGAACACCTTTATGAAATAAAAAAAGAAAAGGAAACTAATGCACTATTTAGGCACTTTAAAATATGCCCTGAAGCAAAATTCCAATTTTTTGTCCTTGAGCAGATAAAATGGGAAATTAGAGGGGGTCTCTGGGAAGAGATTATAGCTTATAGGGAAATGTGGTGGCAGGTGAATTTGGAAGCAAATAAAACACCTGGATTAAATGAGTACATATCAATTTTGCCTTTACTCAAAATGAAATCTGCTAAGATATAAACACAGTAACATAAAATAGAGAGTGTGTTTATAGGAATTGACAGCAGATGGCACTAGAGTAAATACGAATGTGAAATTAAAAGTGTAAAAAATCTTTTAGTTAACATGAATGGAGCTGTTTTTAACATTTGTTTTTAACACTTGGATTTTAATAATTATTTATTCAATTATTTATTTCTTATTTATATTGTTAAATTTGAAGGAACAGTTTTTAATGACAGTTTTCAAAGGATTTTTAAGAAATGTTTTTTGTAGTGTATTAAATATGAGGGCAACACAATGAATTATTAATTAGATTAGAGGCTTGATTTGACGAATTACAAAGTATCTTGTGAACTGATTGGTTAGTGTTTTTTAAATCTGTATATAAGATGTATGTTTTAGTTTTAAATGGAATCTGATGAAGTCCATTTGGACGAAAACGCATATATCAGGAAGGCGTTCATGTTTTTGGAATTATTGCATCTACATCTGTGTTTCTGTGTTCGTGTTGGGTGAATCTATTTACACATTAAAACTGAGTTATTTGCAGTCGAGTCTCCTGCATCCGTTTTTGGTGGCTTGGTGAATTTTATTCGCTTTTTTTCTGAGTTTGGTTTACTACATGTAACTAACAATATAGAGCTCTGGGATACATGAGTAGTGTTAGTAGGTGATGGCCCTTCCCCAGCACAGACTGCACTAATGTACACATCGCTGCTGTTCACCTGTATAGCACAGTGGCAAGTACTACAGGACATACCTCACAACTATACAGATCCTTGTAGGATGTGTAGATGTCTGGCTCATATGTTTGCTCTTTTTCTCATAACCCCTGTGTCTGTCTGATACATAACTGGGATGATCCGAGGAGTGACATCACTGATTAATGACATACATTTGAGTTTCAGACCTCCAAACCAGCAGTAAATTTATGGTCATATAATTCCTGTTACACCACCAACCTTGTAAGCTTACAGTGGATATGATTACATACATACATGTACATAACTCTGTTAGCATGCCATGTTCTTGTAATATATAAGATGAGACAACAATAATGCATTCAGATATATTACCCACATTTTATGTGACATGACTTGTGCAATCCAATCAATAAACAAACAAATGTGTTATGTGTAAAATATAATGACTGAAATATGTACAATATGGTGGTTGCATAAGTGTGCACACCCTTAAAAATGATACTTTGTTGAAACACCTTGTAAGTAACTTACAGCATTCACTCTTCTTGGGAAGGTGTCTATCAGCATGGCACATCTTCACTTGGCATTATTTGGCCACTCTTCCTTGCAAAGGTCCCCCAACTCTGTCAGATTGCAAGGGCAACTCATGTGCACAGCTTTCATCAGGTCACACTGGGGTTTTGCTATTGGGTTTAGGTCTAGGCTTTGGCTAGGCCAATCAGTAACCATGAATGTGTTCAGCTGGACCAATTCTTAGGTAGCTTTGGATGTATGCTTCAGGTCTTTGTCATGTTGAAGGCAAACACCCCTCCCCACCCTCAGTGTTCTTGCAGATGCCTGATGGATGTGGGCCAGATGTGAGTGTTATTTTGAACTGTTCAGAATTCCCACCACCGTGACTACAGGCCCAGTTCCGGCTTTAGAACAGCATCCCCGCAGCAGGCCAATGCCACCAGCATGATTCACCATGGGGATGGTGGTCTTCAGGTGAAGAGAGGTGTTGTTTGTGCACCACGCGTACCTTTTGGTATTGTCGCTGTGAGGTCGATCCATAGTCTTATTACACCACAACACATTTTCACACATGTCTTTGGAGACTTGATGTGCTATATTGCAAGTTGTATCCACCCCTGGATGTTTTTTGGTGTGGGGAAATGCTTTTATCTTCTGACCCTACCCCATAGGCCAGACTTATGCAGAATATGGAAGATTGTTCTCACATGTAGTACACAACACCAGTACTTGTAAGAGATTCCTGCAACACCCTCACTGTTGCTGTATGTCTCATGGCAGCCACCCTGACCAGGTTTGGACATGTCTTATCATCAGTTTTGGAGGGATGTCAGGTTATTTTCAACAGCACTGTTGTCCCATATTCAATCCACCTTTTAATGATTGTCTCCACTGTGTTCCATGGTGTATGCAATGCTGTGGTAATGCTGTTGTACCCTACTCCTGAGTGATACCTTTCTAATATGAGATCCCTTTGCTGGTTTGTAAGCTGTGTGCACGCCATGGGTGTTGCTGTTGCAGGCAACTGAGCAAATGTCATGAATGTCCTACTTGGACAGCAGACTGTTGTTTGTTGTTACTCAGAGTGTCTTTACTTGATGGCAGGTGTGCACTCAAGCAGACTGAATGCTGTCAGTAAATCACAAGCTGCTGGAATAAAGTATTATCTGAAGGGTGTACACATGTATGCATCCAGCTTATTGTAAGGTTTGTATACTCCATATTTGGTGCCCTACAGATTGGTTGGTTTTACAAGTGAATTATTCATGTTATGGGTCACATTAAAGGTTGGAAAAGGTATGGGCTGACATACTGTGGTCTCAATTTGTATATATCACAAACACCTGACATCTTAACAGGGGTGTGTACACTGTTTATATCCACTGTTTAAGAGTAATGTTTTACACATGTCTCTATCTTAGGCCATTTGTCCCCCCATTTTGCTGGTCTCTGTTCAGAAGTTTTGCACTGACAGGTTGTGAGGTATGCTACAGAAATGTTACATTCTCTTCAGATAGGCTCCTGTGTTGACCACTGTGATGCAATGCAGTTAATCCCACCGCAAGTGAACATGCACATAAAGCAATACAAGTATGACTGACAGTTGTGTGCATGGTAAACGGCATGCCCTTCACATGCCTGGGGTATTAGCAAACTGCAACAGAACAATTCCATACTCACCAGCTTCAGGCTGCTTTCCCACACGCAGACCAGAGGGACCTAGGTAGTTGTGGGGGAGAGAGGTATTGTCAGCAGACTCAAATGTGGCATTGGTACAAGATGGATGCAGCATGTCTGCACATTTACAGTACATTAGAAAACCCCATTCACAGCTGCAATCTGACCTGACACATGCATGTAGATACTCTACATATACAAGTATGTCTGCTGCACTAGTCTAGTAATCTCCAATGGGGCCTTACCTGCACTCTCCTCATCCATTGTCTGGGTGCCACCAACCTCCAGCATGTGGGGGTCTGTACCTTGATGTTGTACTAGGATGAGGTGCCCCAAGGTTGGTGAGGAGCTCCTCGCTGGGTGTCAGTGGGGGCTGCATGGCCTGGCCCCCACCTATGGCTGTGCAGTCCCTGGCCATGGCAGCAACCCTTTGCTGGGCATGGTGTATGAGGTTGGTTGCATGATGCCGGACCTGCTTGTATGTATGTGCTTGCAGGCCGACATCATTTACCCTGTGGACAAGGTCATCCCACAGGGCGGTCCTCTCCCTCAGATGTTGCTGGCTCTGGCCGAACATAATTGCATGGTGCTGTAGTATGGCTTTGATGATAATGGTAGTCTCAGCCGCTGAAAATGTTGCCCTTCTTTGATGCAATATTGTATCTGCAAGACATAAACAAGGAAACACATCACAGGACCTCATACATTTGGCAACAGTATGCACAGAACCTGCACATGTACATTGAATACCAGTAGCCACCACTCCCAACCACACCATACCCCTGTAATGTATCAGCACAGTACCAGCTTGCATTGCACTCTTGGTCCTGATGTGTCATATTCCTCCCAATGAGGGCCAGTTAATTGCATAATCCTCTATTCCTCATTCAGGTCTGTCTAGATGGATGACATTGGCCATCTTCCATGCGGATGGGGTCTGGATGGTGCTGAGGCTTGGTGTGACTACAGTGTGTAATAGAGCTGGGAGCACATGCCTGAGTTCATGTAGGATGTGGACAGGGATGTTATTATGTCCCATGGATACTTACGTTTGTTGCCTTTCAGTAGGCAATATGTACCTGCTCACTGGTGATGAGGGGAGGGGTGCGGGTGCTGTGCATATCCACCTATAGTGATGCTGAGCCAGGGGAGTGATGTTTGCCCTAACCCTATCTGCAGCAGTTTGGCTATGTTGTGTGTGTATGTGGTCTGACTGACCACCATTACAGGTTGGGTTGATTTGTTGCCTCTGAGATTGCAGACATATGGGAAGATGGCTTTGTAACTGGCCTTGGCAGATGTATCCAATTCGTACTCCTAGTTAGCCTTACAGTAATCCACCTGTGACCTTACATGCTTGTTCAGACAATGGCTGAATTGATACCAGGTTGATGCCTGATCCTACTTTGCCCTGTACAGCCAATATAGGGACCAAGTCTGTGGTTTGTGTATTGCTGCCATCCAGCAAAGGGGATTGCTCTACTTTGGTGGAGACAGGCTTTACAAGTAAGGTATTGCTGTGTAGGTGTTTATATAGTGGTTTGGAGTAGGCATGGACACAAAGTCATAACACAGTTGGACACCTCTCCAGTTTCAAACTGCTAATCATGCTTATTGTAGCACCCATAGCTATGTCAGGGCAATGCAACAACCAGTACCTGTATAAATGTCACTCTGTTGGATGCACAGTAACTAGGATTACACACATGTACAACATGTACAGCTTAATTAACTGACATTTTGCATCCCATGTCTGTTGTTATGAGGCAGCCAGATACACCTACTCATACTGACATGTGCACAGGCAATACCTGATATACATTTCTGTTCTGTGTCAGTATGGCACACTGTATTCACACTCTTGCTGCCCAGTCATCCCTCTCAACCTGTTAGAGCAGGACATCTGTAGGATGCCACACATACATGGAGGGCAATGGGACAAAATTAGTGACACTGTCTTAATGTTGCTGTAACACACTTGAGTCATTCGATAGCATAGTAGCCTTTGCATTGAGAGGTATACCCTGGAGGATGTACAACACTCATATGGCAGGAAGAGAGGAAAAAAGCTAGGAGTGTGGTAGTGAGGGTAAGAACTTTAATGTTGTCAGTATGACTGGCATAGGGACACAGCTAGCCGATATGATGGCCAGGGGAAGGCTGATATATTGTGGGTGCAAGACACCAGATGGAAGGAGAGTACAGCTAGGTGTATGGGAGACAAGTCACAATTGTGCTATCATGGTGTGGATGGGAGGAGAAAGGGATTAGGGGTGATCCTGAAAGAACAGTATGCCAAAAGTGTTTTTGGAGGATGAAATGAGTGTCTGATAGAGTGATGCTTATGAAGCTGGAAACTGATGGTGTAATGGTGACTGTTGTTAGTGCATATGCTATGCAAGTTGGTTGTGATGGATGAGAAAGAGAAATGTGAAGTCAGTTGGATGACATGGTGATGACTGTACCCAAGGGTGACAGAGTGGTGATTGCAGCAGATTTCAATGGGCATATTGGTGAAGGGAACAGAGGGGATGAGGAAGTGATGGGGATGTATGGGGTTAAGCAAAGGAATGCAGACAGTGAGATGGTAGTGGATTTTGCAAAAAGGATGGCCATGGCTGTGGTGAATACTTTCTATAACATGAGGGATGAGCAGAGGGTGACATACAAGAGTGGAGGAAGATGCACACAGGTGGAATATATCCAATGTAGGAGGGCCAGTTTGAAGGAGATTGGAGGCTGTAAAGTGGTGACAGGGGAAAGTGTATTTAGGCAGCATAGAATGTTGGTCTGTAAGAAGACATTGGTGATCAAGAAGAGGAGGTGTGAAGGCAGCACCAAGGATCAAATGGTGAGAACTGGAAAAGGGTGATTATGAGGTGGAGTTCAGGGAAGAGTTAAGACAGGCATTGGGTGGCAGTGAAGATTTACCAAATATCTGGGTAAGTACAGCAGAGCTAGTAAGGGAGATGGCTCGAAAGGTGCTTGGTGTGATGTGGATGGACCTGGTGGTGGACTGAGGAAGTACAGGACAGTATACAGAGAAAGAGGTTGGGGAAGAAGGAATGGGATTGTCAGAGAGATGAGGAAAGTAGACAGGAGTATAAGGAGATGAGGTGCATGGCAAAGAGAGCGGTGGCAAAGGCTAAGGATGAGCCATGTGAAGAGTTGTATGACAGGGTGGACACTAAGGAGGGATGAAAGGACTTCCTATTGGTTAGACAGAAGGACTGAGCTAGGAAAGATGTGCAGCAGATAAGGGTGATAAAGGATAATGAGGGAAATGTACTCACAAGCAAGGGAAGCGTGTTGAGCAGATGGACAGAGTACTTTGAGAGGATGATGAATGAAGAGAATGAGAGAGAGAAGGTGGGATGATGTGGATATGGAGAATTAGAAAGTGCAACAGCTTACCAAGGAGGAAGTAAGAAAAGCTATGAAGAGGGTGAGTACTGGAAAGCCTGTTGGTCCACATAACATACCTGTGGAAGCCTGAATGTGTTTAGGGGAAATTGCAGTGGTATTTTTAACCAGATTGTTTAATGATATCTTGGAAAGTGAAAGGTTGCATGAGGAGTGGAGCGAAAGTGCTTGGGTACTGTTTTAAAAATAGGGTTGATGTGCAGAGCTGTAGTAACTACAGAGGGATATCATTGATCAGTCACAGCATGAAGTGTTGGGAAAGAGTCGTGGCAGCTTAGTTAAGCAGGGAGGTGATGAGTAGTGGTCAGCGGTATGGTGTCATGCCAGGAAAGAGCACTACAGATGCAATGTTTGCTCTGAGGGTGTTGATGGAGAAGTGAAGAAGAGGTCAGGAGCTGCTTTGTGTCTTCCTGGACTTAGAGAAAGCATATGACAGGGTACCTAGAGAGGAGTTGTGGCATTGCATGGGAAAGTCATAAGTGGCAGAGATATATGTAAGAGTGGTACAGGATATGTACTAGGGTGGAGTGACAGAGGTGAGGTCTGTGGTGAGAGTGACTGATGCATTTAAGGTGGAGGTGGGATGACATCAGGTATCAGCTGTGAGCCCTTTCTTATTTGCAATGGTGATGGACAGGTTGACAGACAAGATAATACAGGAGCCCCTGTTGACTATGATGTTTGCAGATGCCATTGTGAACTGTATTGAGAGAACAGATTTAGGAGAACCTGGAGAGGTGGTGATATTTCTTAGAGAGGAGAAGAATGAAAGTCAGCAAGACTATGACAGAATATCTGTGTGAATGAGAGGGAGGATATCAGAATGTTGAGGATGCAGGGAGTATAGTTGTCAAAGGCAGATGTGTTGAAATGACTGGGATCAACATTTCAGAGTAATGGTGACTGTGGAGGACAGGTGAAGAAGAGAGTCCAGGCAGGATGGAGAAGGTGGGGAAGAGTGTCAGGAGTGGTTTGTGACAGACGAGTTTCAGTAAAAGTGAAAGGGAAGGTCTCCAAGGGGGTAGTGAGACCAGCTATGTCATATGGGTTGGAGGCAGTGGCATTGACAGAAAGGCAGGAGTCAGAGCTGGATGTGGCAGAGGTACAGATATTAGGATTTACACTGGGTCTGACAAGAGTGCACATGATTAGCAATGTGTATATGAGAGGGTCAGCCCATGTTGGACTGTTTTGAGACAAAACAAGAGAGGTAAGATTACATTGGTTTGGACATGTGCTGAGGAGGGATGCAGAGTATATTGGGAAAAGGATGGTAAGGATGTAGCTGGCAGGTAAGAGGAAAAGAGCAAGGCCTCAGATAAGGTTCTGGAAGTGGTGAGAGAGGACATGCAGGTGGCTGGTGTGAGAAAGCAAGATGTAGAGGATAGTCAGAAATGGCAACAAATGATCCACTGTGGCAACCCCTAACGAGAACAGCCAGAGGAAAAAGAATGAGATGTTGTAATGTCAGTCTTCATATATTTGCCAAGGATTTGCCAGACATAACACAACTCTATGAGTAAATGACTACAGATATGAGGCACAGATATGGTATGAGCCCAGTATATCATATGCAGTTCAACACACACATCTGCAACAGTACTTTACTATGAAAAAAACGTTTAGGTCTCTCACATTTCTGAGACAAACAAGTATATCATAGTTGTATTCACAAGTAAGATATGGATATGTATGACATCCCAGTAGCTGGCCTAGGATTGTCACAGTCAGTATTGTTAAACACACACTCCAGTAGTAGTCATATGTGAGCCATCCTTTCCTGGGGTGACTCAGGGTCCAGACCTATGATCTATGTCACTGGAGACAGACCCAGAAGCTATGGCCATCATTTCTGATCAGCAATATATCAGTACAGCAAGTCTTGTTGAGACATATATGTTAAACTTCCTATTTCCCATTCTTACATACCCCCTACTGCGGTCCATTACATACTTACTTGTTTGACATACTTTTTTTCCAAGTGGAGGTGGTTATATCCTGCTGTTTTTTTTCTCAATGTTTTTCTCTCTCTCTCTCTCTCTCTCTCTCATGGATGTAAGGTGTACATCTGTTTTGCACAGGCAGCAGCTTGCCTTTTGTAGGTAATGCTCATGAGCAGCTGATGGCCTGTGCACCAATTGGTGTCCCCCGCTTGCTAACTGCATGCAGAACAGTTGTGTTGTTCATATAGCCAATGGCATGGCAACACACTCCTAAAATTAAGTATTTCATGTGGGTGTTTACCCTTTTCCTTGCCACTGAGAAGAACTTCATGGAGGTGTGTGAACAACAGCATCACAGATGGTATATGGAAATACCGCTTACAACCAAAACTGTGTAGACAGGCCAACGAAATGGGGGAGAATGTTCCAGACATAGGGGAAGAATGCAAGTATTGCTGTTATATATTTGGATTAATGCTAGTCTAACAGGGTTTTTGTGGACATGGAGTTTCTGCATGATTTTAATTCTGACAGTGTTATGTGTTTGACATAGCTCTCAACTGTAGGGCTATCCACAGAATAGACAGAGTTTGGACTCTTATGTTTGGTGTGTTCCTCAGACATTTTTTGTCTTTCAAAAATCAGTAGCATACTCTGGGGATTGCAGTCAGTAACTGCTAACATCCATTTGTGTTTATGACCTCATATCCCTCAGAAAAGATGTTACAACTAACCCTGTTACACCAGCAACTTCCTCAGTTTATAACAGTAATATTTCAAATATGCCCCTATTTCTGGCCCTCTGTCTCACAATTATGTCAGGCTTTGTCCAGATGTCATGCAGTAAGAGGTTGATAGTTATGGTATATGATTATTTAGTGCCGACATTACTGATATCATCCCAGTGATGTATCAGACTGCCAGACATGTTATGTGGAAGAGGCCTTATATATGAGGAGAAAGCCTGGACATTCTTTGGGACTCTGTACAGTTCAGAGGTCTGTGTATTTCTATCAATTGTTGACAGACTGTCAGGATTGTGTAGCTGTGTAGTGTGTCAATGTTATCTGGCCTGTGTAGGGAGGGGTTGGATGTATGTTTTGTGGCTCCTTTTCTATCTGCCTGTGCATGCTGCTCCGTTTTCTGGTGGTCTATCGACTGGATATGTTTGTAGGGGCAGACTGAGACATATCCCATACCACAGTCAGGCATCATATTACACTGTAAATTGGGCCAGGAGTGTGTGAATGGCAAACAAGTTGAGATGTTTTTGTTCACACAGTCCTTATACTGTACTGTTCCTTTGGCTTACTGGTATGTCACTGTGACTGTGGTGGAACTGGTTGTTGGTATTCACTTTCACACTGGTGTTTGTTTTTCAGTGCTTTTACATCTTTGTAGTGCCTGATATATTTGCCAGTACATGTGTAATTCCCCCTAGCAGATTTGCGTTAGTGTTGGGTCAGTCTGACTGTAGTTTGGACAATGCTTGGTGACATGGTTAGCAGCTGAGTGTAGTTTCCCTAATGTGATGTTATATTCAGATATTTGTAGGATGTGCTGTTGACTGGCCCCCCCTAAGTGTTTTGCATTTCTGACACATCAGTAGGATGATGGGAGAATTTCAGTCACTAACTAGTGAGAAGTAATTGGGTGTTGGACTTGTGCTATTTCAGTCAATATATGTTAGGACATATATGAGGGTGTTACTGCAGCAACTGTGTCAGCTTATCTACTTCAGTATTTCAGATATGTCCCTATTTTTATGGCTCCCCCCTTTGTCAGGCTTGGTCTAGATTCATTGCACTAAGGGGTTCTGAGCTTACCTCTTGACTGTCTGGACTGTTGCAGTATGTCCAGGTTTATTGCTCATATTTCTGGTTTGTTCCACAAATTAATTATTATTATATCCATGATAAATCACTGTGATGATCTGCAGATTTCTGACAGTAAATGATGACATACATTTCAGTTTCAGAACTCACATCCTTCCGAACATGTATGCTGAAACAAACTCTGTCACTCTGGTAACATTCTACATTTATAAGAGCAATATTTAAAATAAGTCTCTAGTTTGGGCCCATTGTCCCCCCATTTGGACAGCCTTTGGCCAGATTTCTTGCACTAAGAGGTTGAGAGGTATGGTTGTGAGGTATGACTCCACTACATGTTATGAGCACATATATATATATATATATATATATATATATATATATATATATATATATATATATGCATATGTATATATTTTATATGTATAGCTCTATTTATATTATGTATATTTTTCCATATATATGCATCTCCATACATATATACGTGTGTATATGTATAAATACAAAACCTGACTGATTCAACAAAATCTTTTCCCTACTGTTAAATGACTCTACTGCATATGTTTTAAAAAGCATCAGCAATCCTTATGACTCAAATGGTATAGTAGTACATTGCTCTAACTTTGGTGTATAGGGCCCTGGGTTTGAGACTTAGCAGCACTAATTACTTTGTTGCTAGGGAGAACAGTAGTAGATGGAAACAGAGTGATTAAAATAGTTGTAAGCAGGTTGGCACAACACTAAGTGATGCCAACACATGGTTAAATGTAGGGATGCTTAATCTGTGTTGGCTTCACTTAGCAATGTTTACCAGTGCGCAAATCCACTTAGCTGAGCTACCTGCTGCTTAGCATTTATTTTTGAGCAATGCTTACACCTGGTAAGCCTAGCTGAACATTGCTCACAATTCATTCTTATAAAATATCTTTTGTGTATATTTCTATATATTATATTACAGTATTATAATAATAATAATATTATAATATATTTTTTAAATATTATTATTATTATAATACGGTGGTGCAGCATTTAGCGTTGTTGCCTCACAGCAAGAGGTTCCCTGGTTCAATCCTCAGCTGGGGTGCCTTCTGTGTGGAGTCTGCATATTCTCCTGTGGTTGCGTGGGTTTCCTCTGGGTGCTCTGGTTTCCTCCCACATCCCAAAGACATGCTGTAGGTGGACTGGACACTCTAAATTGGCCCTAGGTGTGAGTGTGTGTGTGTGTGTGCCTTCTGTGGAAGGTTGGGTGCCGGGCTGGCAATTCGATACCGTAAAACTCCACTGCCAATCATGAGCAGACATGTGATCCGCTGTGGTGACCCCTAACCAGGAAAAGCCAAAAGAAGAAGAATAATAATATTATATCCTTATAATATTATAATATCACATTATATTATATTTATACATATATGTATAATTTTTACATATTTCTTATAAAATATAAAATGTGCTTCCATTACAGTAGCAATGGGTGAAGCTATACTGTATGGGACACATGTATACATGGGTGGTTTCACATGTTATATGCACTCACACTTCCATTTTACACAAGCTACACTACCCTGCGTGAAAACAATAACTTACCACAAATTTTAATATGAAAATATTACTTTTAACACTGCTTTCCCTTGTAAAATTGGATTGCCTGTTGTTGTAGTCAAACTGTGTACTCCTGCGTGCCAAGCTGCGACTCTGACCACTTCACTACCTTGGTTTAGGGATTTGATCTGTATATTTTTATCTCCTATTGCATATTAATATTATGTTATTAATACAGTATTGAGGTCTTCGGCCATGTCATTGGGGAGTACTGTCATGACATAATGGCATACATTTCAGTTTTAGATGTGTATCCTTCAGAACATTCATGCTAATGAATAACCTGTTTTCTATCAAATTTCTGCCTATTCTCTGTGCAGATGGGATGACACTGGTGCTCAGGCTGTGGTTGGCTACACTGCAGAATGGGTCTGAGAGCCCATGCCTGTGTTTATGTAGGATGCAGCCAGGAATGGTATCAGGCCCATGGAGACCTCTGTGTGCTGCCTTTGAGAGGGCATTACAAACCTGCTTCCTGATCATGAGGGGAGGGGGGCAGGTGCTGTACATGCACATGTGTATCTGTGGGGGGACAGGGGGTGAATTTTGCACTTCATCTGTCTGCAGCCGGTTGCCTATATCTATGGCATATGTGTATGTGGTGTTATTGACCACCACTACAGAGCAGATATGTGAGTTGCCTCTGGAATTAGGGACACATGTCTGGAAGGCCTACTGATTGGCCTTGGTGGATGTATCCAGTTTGCACTCAAAGACAGCCTTAATGTACATCAACTGTGACCTTATTTGTTTGTGCAGAACAAGGTGGCATGGCTGCCAATGAGGCATCTGTACCTTTTTGGCTCATCCTACGATTATTTCCACCTATGGTTGTGTGTTGCTGCTGTCCACCACAGGTGTTCAGCCTACCGTGAGGGGTTTGATGTTGTCCTGTCAGGTATTGCAGAGGCCATACAGCTATGTAGCTGCTCACATAGTATTGTGGTGTGGGCCTGGACACTGCTGCTAGTTCCAACATATGGGACGTCCTTCATGCGGGCCTTGCCCCTTTTTCTTGCCTGTGCAGGGGACATTATGGAGGTATAGGGGCTACAGCTTCACAGACAGTAGGTGGGAATACCTCACAGGACATGACATGACATGTGGAGACAGCCCAACAACATGTGGGGCAAAGGTCCAAATTTCAATACAGATTGTACATCATTAGTGCTGTTATAAACATGGAGGGTTGCTAGATTGACAGGGTTCGTCTGGGCATGCATTTACTGAGTGACCTCACATCTGACAGTGATATGCCTCTTGACATGCCTCTCAACTGGTATGTTGTCCACAGAGTGGCCAGAGGTTTGCCTGTTATGTTTAGTCAGTTCCTTGAACAGCATCTTTTTTAGTGGTGTCGGTAGGATAATGTGAGGATTGTAGTCACTAACTGTTGACAATCATTGGTGTTCCAGACATCATATCCTTTATGGACGTTATGTTACAACAACACATGTAACACCAGCTACTGTTTCAGTTTGTAACACCATTATGTGTGATATGTCCCTCTTTCCGAACCCATGTCTCCAAGTATGTCATGCATTGTCCAGATGTCCTGCACTACGAAGTGCAAAGGTATGGTATATCATTAATTACCAACTGCTCTCCAGTTATTGTCCCAGTGACCTAGCAGATTCCTGGCTGTGGTATGCGGCAGTCACCAAGATTATGGTTCCCCATCCTGGAAATTCTGTGGAAATCTGTAGATATGACAGTTATGTATGTCTGGCCATTGTGAACAGACTGCCAGGATTGGGTAGCAGTGTTGTGTGTAGATGTTTGTTGGTCTGGGTAGGGAGAGTAGCAGATGTGGGTGCCATACATCCTTCACCTATCTGACTGTCCATGCGGCAACTGCTGCTGGTGGTCTATCAGGTCTGTATGCTTGTAGGGGCAGACTGTAAAATGTCCTGTAACACCTCAGGATTCCCAGTCCACTGTGATTTTGGCCAGTATATGTCAGTGTAGTGAGTGACTGGCAATCTGGCTATGTTTGTTCAGACAGTTGTTGTACTCTGGAGTTCATTTTGGGTACTGGTATGTTGCTGTGACTGTGGCGCAAATGTTTTTGGGTGGAAATTTTTGCACCACTATCTGCTTTTCACTACAGTTCCATCCCTGTAGTGCATGCTATATTTGAATATGCATGGGTACTTGTCCAGAGCTGATGTGGAGGAGTGTTGTGTTGGTCTTACTGTGCTTCATAAGGTGCTGGGTGACATGTTTGGCAGCTGTCAGGGGATTTCCATTCTTTTACATGACTGCGTCCATATCAAAAACACTGTCTAGAGACCTAGACACCATCCAGAGGCCTAGACACCATCCAGATGTGTGGCTCATATGTTTGTTTTGTTCCCCACACAGTCATTGTCCTTGGCTAATCAGTAGGATACTCTGGGGAATGCAGTCAGTACATGCTAACATCCATTGGTGTCACAGAATTAATATCCCTCAGAAAAGATATGTGATAACAAACCCAGTAACACCAGAAACTGTCTAAATTTATAACAATAATATTATAGCCAAAAAACAGAAAAAACACTAGCACCAATTGTAGACTTTTAGGTCCCAGCAAGCAAAAAAGTCCAAAACTGTATAAAACCAAAAAGGACCCAAAAGAAGCTGGGGATTCCAGTATGTATACATACCTACGAAAGCACTTATGTTGATGTGATTTTATGTGGCCTTTTCTACATTAAATATTTTTATACTGGAATACTGGAATCCACAGCTTTTTTTTTTTTTTTGGTTTTATGCAGTTATAACAACAATATGTCTAATATACCCCCATCTTTGGGCCTCTGTCCCCAGTTATGTCAGGCTTTGTCCAGATGTCATGCACTAAGAGGTTCAGAAGTATGTAGTATCATTATTTATTGCCTTCATTCCTGCTACCATCCAGTGATTTCATAGACCCCCCCAGACATGTAACAAGGAAGTGGCCATAGATATGAGTCTTGTGTCTATGCATTCTGTGGGAAACTGTACATTTGAGAAGTCTGTGTATGCCTGGCCATTGTTAACAGACTGTCAGGATTGTGTAGCAGTGCAGTGTGTACATGTTATTTGGGCTGTGTAGGGAGGGGGATACATGTGAGAGTCATGAGCCCTTTCTATCTGACTGTGCATGCTGCTCCAGTTTCTGGTTCCCTATCACCTGTATATGTTTGGGGTCTATATTATATGAATGAAAATTCAAAAACTTGAATGCTATAAATAGCGAAAATGCATAATATCAAACCCTTTATTGTGGGGGGCTGTGCCCCTCCCCACACCCTGCTAATCATATATACCAACTCTGAGATTGCACACAATGAGGAAAGAGCAAATTTCCTGATCTTCACTGTCTTGCAATCTCACAAAACAGACATCGCTGTCCAGCATTTTCACTGTTTACAGCAGTAGACATTTTAATCTTTTGCTCTTTTAATAGGGACCCTATGTTTGTACGGGCAGACCGTGGCATGTCCTGTAACACTTCAAGATTCCCACTACACTGTGACTAGGGCAGTATATGTAGGGGTAATGTGTGAATGGCAAATAGGATATTGTTGCTCACACAGTCATTATACTGCAGTGTTTAGTTTGCTTATTGGTATGTCACTGTGACTGTGATGCAATTTGTTGTGGGTATGCACTTTCACACCAGTGTTGGTTTTCCACTAGTGTTACATCCTTGTAGTGCCTGTTATATTTGCAAATGCATGTGTACAGCCCCAGAGATGGATTTGGGTAATGTTATAGCAGTTTGGTAGTTTGGATATTGCTTGTTAGCTGAACGTTGTTTCCCTAATGTTGTGTTATGTCCACACATTCATAGGATGTCCTGTTGTCTGGCAGATATCTTTGGTCTGGTCCCCATAACTGTTATGTATTCCTGACACATCAGTGGGATGATGTGGGGATTGAGGTCACTAACTAATGAGAAGAAATTGAGTCTGGATACACAGTGTTAGTGCATCAACTTTCTCAGCTTATCTACTCAAGCATTTTGGCTATGTCCCTAATTTCATGCCTTTGCCCCCCCCCCCCACACACACACACACTTTGTCAGGCTTGGTCCAGATTCATTGCACTAAGGGGTTCTGAGCATACCTCTCCACTGGCAGGATTATCACAGAATGTCCAGATGTTTGGCCCATAATTTTGTTCTGTTCCACAATTTATTTGTATTTGTCGGGTAAATCACTGTGATGATCCAAGGATTTATGGCAGTAAATAATGACATAACATTTCAGTTTCCATCCTCATATTCTTCAGTAATTGCTGAAATGCACCCTATTACTGTAGCAAATGTCTTCATTCCTAACAGTGATAGCTGAAATATGTCCGTATATCTGGCCCATCCCCCTGCCATTACAGCCTTTACAGGTGTCTTGCACTAAGAGGTTGAGAGGAATGGTTCTGAGGTCTGACTGCACTGCATGTTATGTACATACATTTATATATGTATATATATATATATATATATATATATATATATATATATATATATATATATACAGAGAGAGAGAGAGAGAGATTTCCCTTCCTTTATATATTTATATATGTATATCTATTTATGTATCCACTATTTCATATATATGCTTCAACAGACATATATATATATATATATATATATATATATATAGATAGATAGATAGATAGATATTATATATATATATATATGTGTGTGTGTGTGTGTGTGTGTGTGTGTGTTTGTGCATGCATGTGTATATGTCTATATACAACACATGAATGATTCCACAGAGCTTTGTCCCTAATGTTGTATGCCTCTATTGCATGACATGTTTGAAAAAACAACACTAACTCATATAACTCAGATGGTGTAGTGGTACATTTCTTTGATTGTAGTGTACAAGCTCATGGGTTAGAGACTTGGGATTGATGCTTTTTTTTCATTACTGTTAAATGACCAGAATGCATGATATGTTTGTTAAAGCATTACAGATTTGCACAATGCTGATGGCGTAAATATAGAACAATTCATCCTGGGTTGGAGACTTAGCAGCACTGACTATTTTGTTTCTAGGCAGAACAAGGTCTGATGGATACAGAGTGATTAAGGCACTTTTAAGCAGTTGTGCGCAGGTTTGCATGATGGTAAGCAATGCCAACATATGGTTAATCCATTTTACCTTCACTTACCACTGCTTATTCCCGCTTACCCCCGCGCTAATTTCTTTAAAAGAAAAGAAAAAGGGGTGAAAGGAAAGTGGTGAAAAAAGGGGCATGCAGAGGGAAGTACAGTATGAAAGCTAGCTAGGGATGTGCAGGATGGGCATAGGAAAGGTCCAAAGCTGTCCATTTCTTCTACAACAACAGCTGTAAATTTGTACAGAATTTGGAGCTGAATTTGGACACTCAAACACTTGACAGAGGGGTGAGGACAACAGTAATGTGTTGTCAAGCCAATTGGACCAGATTACATGTGTCTAGTGGTCGTGTGCAAAATGGACATTGGACAGCTATATATGGGGCGTAATTATTTTTGGGAAAAGATGCCCTTTTTTTTAAGGTGAGAGTGGGATGTTGAGGAAGGATAGTAGTTATATTTGAGGATGTAATTTGGATAGGAAGACAGACAAGACAGCAGACAGGGGTGGAATATGACAAATGTGGGAGGTAAACACCTTGGATCGGGAGGGTGGTTGGGAATCAGACACCCATGAGCCCATGGGCAGTCACCACTGCACCTTCATGGCCTCAAAGGTGGCTGTGCTGGGGGCAGGGCAGGAGGGGCAGGCTGACCCTCAAGATGCACCAGGCAGCTCTCAATCTGGCACAGCTGTCCACCAAACCCCTTTTGGATGGCAGTATGTACCAAACCCAGGACCTGGCTATGGGTGACAGTTTCCTGTCCGAGCCCGCTCCCGGGGGGGCAGGCCCTGTCCCCTGAGGTGGTTCCACCAAAAGGTGGTGCAGGACCAGCAGATGAGGAGGTCCCAGGTTGGGTCCCAGACATGCTGGGGCCATGGCCAGATGAGGCAGGACAGGTGGATCTGCTGGGATCTGCCTTCCCAGACATGCTATGGTGTTGAGGTTTTACAAAAGATGTTGGTTAGTCATGAATAAAACATTTCAAAATTAGTTTTAACAGCATGCATGGGTGTTCCAATTAACCCAAACCAACAGATTTCAAACAGTTGCATAGCAAACAGAACACATGCATAAATGGAACAACAGTAGGCATCATAACGGCATGCAGGTTACATTGAAAGCAACAGGCCATCAAATAATAGTATTTGAATGGGTAACATTAACAATCAAATGATTCAATATTTGTAGAACAATAGGACACATGTCCTAGCAGTAGTTTTGGAGAAAAACATAGCAGTTGATTATGTGTATGAATTATTGGTGCAGATACAGTGGGGGGGGTATCAAATGATAACTGTATTGGCTTCAATTGTTCACAGCTGTACTGATCATTACTGTAGTCATTACTCTCCAGGTATGACCTCACTTTACATCTACCTATGACCTAGGGTTGGGCAGTGGAATGTTTGTACACAGTGTATTACAAAAGCCTTCTTAAAAGTAATCCATACATTCCTTACCTGGCAGACCTGTGGAGATATCTGTTAACACTACCCGACTGTTTCTACACATATTCACATATTCAAGGTTACATATGTGACACTGACAGGGGTGCCCTGCATTCATGCTGTGTGTGTGTGTGCTACTGCCATACCCTTCCCGGATTTCTGTCACCTTGGGTTTTGGCAGTGGTGATCACTAGCCATGACAGCATGACACTTGAGGGACATTTAGCAGGAGAACCCACTTGGTGTGTGTACTTATCTTGCTGTCATTTGCAGCCTTGGGGTTGGACAAAGGAAGTGTTGTACACAGTGTGTTAGTACAGTCTTCTTATGGCAAATAGAAACATTTTCTTACCTGGCAGACCTGTGGAGGAAATTTCTGTTAACACGACCTGACTGTTTCTACACATATTTGCATATTCAAGGTTACATATGTGAGACTGACAGGGGTGCCCTGCACTCATGCTGTGTATGTATTACTGCCATACTCTGCCCGGATTTCTATCTGTCACCCTGGGTATTGGCAGCAGTGAGCTCTAGCCATGACAGCCTGACACTTGAGGGATATTTACCAGGAGACACCGCTTGGTGTATGTACTTATCTTGCTGTCATTTGCAGCCTTGGGTTTGGACAGTGGAAGTGCTGTACACAGTGTATTAGTACAGCCTTCTTACGGCTAATAGAAACATTTCCTTACCTGGCAGACCTGTGGAGGAAATTTCTATTAACACTACCTGACTGTTTCTACACATATTCACATATTCTTGGGTGAAATTATGCATACAGCTTACTACCATTCCCGGGATTCGAACCTTGCCTGTTTGTGCAAAAAAGGTACAATAACTCTGTGTTTCAATACAATGAGCTATTGAGAAACTGCTGCTTGTAATTTGACTGTTTTCTGCCTAATACTCTCTTGGTTGGACAATCTGACCTTACAATTCTTACATTCATGCATGGCAGATAGTTCTTGTACTGTGTATTAATATTTTGACATATAACAATCTGGAAAGCAATGGTTAACACTAAGCACTGCTGTAGGGGATACAGTATACTAGTTTACAGATTACTATTCAGGGATTAAATCTTGGTGCATGGAACATTTCATATAGTTGATCTCCTGTTTTACAGCTCCACAATCTTTGTCAGATGAGCCTCAATCAATTCATGCTGTCAGAGCCATAGTTGCTGTACAGAACCTGTACACATTTAGATTCATAATACCACATACCAAAGTAAACACAACAGTCTGGGCTTTTTATTTTTATTGAAGGGTACTGGGACTTTTATTGATATATATCCCATACATCAGTATTACTCTGCTATTGTCTCATTTATTCATTAAACACAGTACACATTTGAACCTACTGGCAGTTGACATTCTACTCCTTTCTATTTATTTGCCCTGAATACTGCAAACTAGCTTTGTACTCACCTGCCTCCCAGTGCAGCCTTAGCAACCTGCTGGCATGGGTATCTATGTTCGCAGCCCTCTCATCTACAGTTGTACAGGAGATAAAGAAGACTTTTATGCACTCTGTGTTTCAATACAATGAGCTATTGAGAAACTGCTGCTTGTAATTTGACTGTTTTCTGCCTAATACTCTCTTGGTTGGACAATCTGACCTTACAATTCTTACATTCATGCATGGCAGATAGTTCTTGTACTGTCTATTAATATTTTGACATATAACAATCTGGAAAGCAATGGTTAACACTAAGCACTGCTGTAGGGGATACAGTATACTAGTTTACAGATTACTATTCAGGGATCAAATCTTGGTGCATGGAACATTTCATATAGTTGATCTCCTGTTTTACAGCTCCACAATCTTTGTCAGATGAGCCTCAATCAATTCATGCTGTCAGAGCCATAGTTGCTGTGCAGAACCTGTACACATTTAGATTCATAATACCACATACCAAAGTAAACACAACAGTCCGGGTTTTTTATTTTTATTGAAGGGTACTGGGACTTTTATTGATATATATCCCATACATCAGTATTACTCTGCTATTGTCTCATTTATTCATTAAACACAGTACACATTTGAACCTACTGGCAGTTGACATTCTACTCCTTTCTATTTATTTGCCCTGAATACTGCAAACTAGCTTTGTACTCACCTGCCTCCCAGTGCAGCCTTAGCAACCTGCTGGCATGGGTATCCATGTTGGCAGCCCTCTCATCTACAGTTGTACAGGAGATAAAGAAGACTTTTATGCATACCTATCGATCACATACACAGACTAGACTTTGGTGAACACTAATTGATACTGATACTTACACACTTCTGGGACATTCTGTGCCCAAGTGTCTTGGGTCCACTGTTCCAAGAGCTCCCTCTTCCTAAGATTGAGGTCAGCATAATGGTGCCAGAACTGTTCGCCAGTTTGAGGGATGCTAGAAGCACTGGTGAGATCATGTGTGAGATGGTCCCAAGCCTCCGCTTTGATTGGGAGCCCTGGTACTGGCCCTGCAGCAGTCTCTCCTCATGGTCTTTCACCAGGAGACCAACCATGACCCTGGACTGCTGAATCCCCCAGCGTTTCGTCTGAAAGCATGGACCCTTTCCTACACCAGCCATAGTGCCTGCAAAGATGGGCTACAACTGGTTATGGCTGTATTCCCACCTGCAAGGTTTAAATAGAGTCAAATTCCTGCCCTTTCCCATCATTGGACCATTTTGAATATGCTGAGCTAAATTACGCAATGAGCAAACCTGCTTAGTTACGGTTAGCAGTGCTTAAAGGGATAGATGTTGAACACTGCTTGCCAATGCACAAATTGGCTTAGCTGGGCTACTTATTGCTTAGCATTTACATTTAAGCAATGCTTACACCAGGTTAGCATAGCTGAGCACTACTTAGCATTGCTCACATTTTATTTTATAAAGTATCAGGATTGTGGGATTGATTCCTCATTACTGACATATTATAATTTTATGTTTACCTTCCATGACATCCCCCTATGTGCTTTTATTAAATTATATTCTTGTGTGACTATACTGTATGTGGCACTTGTGTTTATATGGGGTGGAGGTTCACATCTTTTCTAGACTGACATCTCACTTTTAGACCTGTTACACTACCCTGGTTGACAAAAACAATTGCTACATAATTTAAATTTACAAAAATAATTTTAACACTAGCTTCCCATAGAAAAACAAGTTGCCTGTCTTAGTACTTAAACTGTGAATGCCTGCATGTAAAGCCAAGACTCTAATCACTACACTATTTCAGCTTGGAAATATCACCTGTGTATTTGCATTTATCTCCTAGGGGATGTTTAAGCTATGCTAAGCGGATGGTCATAATGTGCACACCCGCTTAGCTATGCTTAAACATTCCTTAGGCTTGAAAAAAAAAGTTTACATTATTTTTATATTATTATGTTATATAAGTGAGTCTTGTGGTATTTTGACAACTAATTGAGGACTGCAATTGTGAAATAATGGCATTCATTTGGCATTCAGGCTTCTATCCTTCAGGGACTCCTGCTAATACATATCCTGTTATCTATCAACTTTCTAAGTGTGCGAGGACAATTTTCAGGTGTGTCCCTAATGTATTATTTATTCCCCCCAGCATTTGTGCCTTTGTTAACATGCACTGCTGTAAGGGAATATTGGCCTACAGTTGCTTTCAGACGTTTACCCTTCCATAATTAATGCTAATGCATGACCTGTTATCTATCAATTTTCTATGTTTGTGTGGGCTATATGTCTGTTTTGTCACTTTTGGGGGATTTATCCCCTGTTATGTGTGCATTTGCACATATTTCCTGGTTTAACAGGTTTCAGAAGTGTCGTACAGCACTTTAGCAATGCAGGGGGTGTGTCACAGAACCTGTCACACACCCCCTATATTGTTTTCTTGTTGCTGATGTTTATTTCAGTGTCAATGGACTCTGAAATGATCATTATTTCATTTCAGTGTCTGCGGACACTGAAATACTGGTATAATATTAGAGTAAATCTCTAATATTGTGCCAATTCAGCTTAGAAAGTGTCATACAGCACTTTCTGAGTGTAGGTTCAGTGTCCGTGCACTACCTGGACATTCACCTTGCACTTGTTCACAGTTGGTGTCCATATAGCAAGTACAGCAGTGAGCCTTCATGAATATTTAAGGTGAGCTGCTGTGCTAAACAGACATGAACCACTCAGTGCAAGAATGCTCTTATTCTTGCATGAATTTTGTTGAATCCAGGGGTCTGTGTCAGAATAGTGTAGCAGCTTCTGCATGGAATATGTCCGCCGAGCAATCCAGTGAACAAGGCTGGGGGCATGCACGAGCCTGCCAGCACTATTCTGATATGAACATCACTGAATAATGCTAATTACCTCATTTACTAGTGAAAACCATGTAAATGAGGTGAATTAGCGATTCAGTAAGCAGGCAGGCATCCGTGTCAGAGCAGTGTCCATTGCAGAAATGTATTTGGTTACTAATATGTACATTTTCGCAAAAAGCAAAATGGGGGGCATGACATCTCAAAGTAAATCATATATTATGACTATTAGGCATGCCAATGGCCAAAAATATAGCCACTAGCATGGAAAACAGTTGCAAAATTATGAAATCAAAGTTTTTTTTTTGGCCAATTTCAGCCGTTTAAGGATAGTGCAGTGGTGTGCAAACAAGATCGTACAGAAAATAAGAAGAAAATGTAAAGTCAATTTTATGGGAAATATGAATTTTGCCATTATAGTGGACAGCATGCAGAATGAAAACAATAACAGGTAACAGTGGTAGCTAAGATGATAGGCTTTGGTGTAGTGGTGTAACAAGGGACTAAGGTAGTGGTGTATGCAAATGAGCTAAATTTATTGAATAGCAAAATGGGAGACTGTGTCCACCTGCATCTAACCATGTAGGAGCTAAAATGCTGCAGTATAAGCAGGAGAAGTAGCTGACATGAAAAGGAGGTGTGTCATGCAATTGAGCTAAATTTATTGAATAGCAAAATGGGAGACCGTGTCCACCTGCAACTAACTGTGTAGGAGCTATAATGCTGCAGTATAAGCAGGAGAAGCAGCTGACATGAAAATGGGGTGTGTCATGCTTGCTGTAAGCACATTGAAGCTCTCCTGCCTCTATTTGCACTTAGCTAAGCACAGCTAAGCAAGGGGGTGTGTTTGAGCTACTTTAAGAAATGTTGAGTGTGTTTACATCCCTAGGAGGGTCCTTTCTGCTCAAAACTGTTTACTATAGCTGCAGGGGTTTGCACGGCACACCATGGGGCTTAAATACAATGGAAATTAAAAAATAAATAAATAACAGGAACCAGCAGATGTGTTTATATTTGAGAAGCGGGTTTGTGTGGCACGCTGCTGGGCTTAGAAGGGGCGGAAATGGGAAAAAAAGGGGGGAAATAGCAGAATAAAGGCACTCAAGTACAAATAATATAGCTGGCAGGTGGAATGTCTCATAGCCAGCCAATCACACAGGCAGCAAATGCAGCACACCAGTATAAACTATGCAAACACCTTTCAGTTTGTTTTTTCCCACAAACTCTGCACCATTGGTGTACACACTCAGGGGCATTTTAACTGACAAAATGTTAGGGGCTGCTGTCACTTTGATACATCAGTATGTGCAAGAGGCTGAGGGCAGTGAGGAGGATAATGCTGACAACCATCCCAGACTGAGGAGGAGGAGAAGAGTGTTCAGACCCAGGGTAACCTACCAGGGGCTACATGATCTGGAGATACTAGAGCACTACAGGTGGACAGGGACCTACTTCAGCAACTCTGTGAGCTGGGTCTACCTCACCTCAGACCCAGAGCCAACAGAGGGGAAACCATCCCAGTTGAAACCAAGGTATGTGTAGCCTTAAGAATACTAGCTACAGGTAACTTTCAAAGACCTACTGGGGGCATCACGGGGGTCTCACAGGCATCTGCATCCAGGGTACTACACCAGTTCCTGGATGTCATGCAAACACATGCTGGTGAGCACATATATTTCCCCAGCACCCGTGAGGAGAGGACCAGCAATATGCATCTCTTCCACCATGTAGCAGACTACCCAGAGGTACTAGGTGCCATAGACTGCACACACATCCACATCAAGGCTCCACCCGGTGAAGAGGGTAGAGTCTATGTCAACCATAAGGGCTATCACTCCAACTCCAGGTCATAAGTAATGCCCAGGGCATTATCATGAATGTGTGTGCTGGCTACCCTGGTAGTTATCATGACTCCCATATCTGGCATGTCTCACAGATGTACCAGGCATTTGCCAGGGGGGCATCCCATATGATCATCTTGTGGGGGATATTGGCTATGCACTGGAGCCGTGGATGATGGCACCCATCAGAAATGCACACACACACACACACACACACACACACACACACACACACACACACACACACACACACACACACACACACACACACACACACACACACACACACACACACACACACACACACACACACACACACACACACACACACACACACACACACACACACACACACTGAAGAATGCCATAATGAGGCACACGCACAAACCAGGAACATTATAGAGCATGTGTTTGGGATGCTCAAGTCATGGTTCCGCTGCCTTGACATATCTGGTGGAACCCTGCAGTACACTCCAGCCACACTGAGGCTGTAAGCACATGTTTCAGGCTGGTGACTACTCGTTTAATGCTGTAAGCACATATTTCAAGCTAGCGCCCCCTTATTTAATCGTTTTCTATTAACGACAAACTGATTAAGCTCTATTTTATTAGAGTCTACTTGTTTTATGCTGTAAGCACATATTTCAAGCTAACGACCACTTGTTTACTGTTTTTTTAATAGTGACAATCTGATTAACTCTATTATATTAGCAACTAGCTGCTTAATGGTTTTCTAGGCTGATTGTTCAACAGTATGTTATATTTTGCTTTTTTCTGTAAAAATATGTGTGTAAATGATATACGTACAAGCTAGCCATTGTGTTTTAACATACTACAAAACTGTCTGACTTGGTATGAATGTTACTTAAAATTAATGTTTTACCTAAACAATTGAGCTCTGGTACGCCTATAAATTAGGTTTATTGCTTCCCAAAAAGCTAATCACTCATATCTATTCAATTATTTTTACCCACCAGGAATCATCCCCTCCAAAAGCAGTCCTGCGATTCAGAAGGATGCTGCTAAGCTGTATTTAAAAACAGTATAGCTGCCTCAAGCTGCCCTATGAACTAACATCCTGCCAAGGTTAATAAATCCTAATTCTCTCTATGAATGTCACAGTGGCTTGCCTGGGTCTATAGCACATTTAGTTATTATTTTGCCCATTTACCCATTAAACCTAAATAACCCCCTAAATAACTGAACCAGTTTGGACAAACTGAAGTTCTCCCTACTACTAAGAAATTGAAGGATTTAAGAAGTTATCCACTATATTCCAACAAAAATTGGAAGCATCAAAAAATGTACTCTATCCCCCTACCAACTAAAACTGTTAAATTTTGCTAATAAAAAGTCTAATTCAAACAAGCAAGCCTTACCTAAAAATATACACCAAGCATAGAGCTGCAGGTTCTAAGATCCTTGAGTCTGTATTGGCCCTGCTCTGCTTGCCTCGCTGTGCTCGGGCTCGCTGTGCTCAGGCTCGCTCCGCACCCCTTCCTACCCCCAATTCCCACCTGCCCTCACTATGTCTAGCTTTATACACACAAGACACACCCCCTCTAATCTGATCGAATCAGGATTCCAACTCTCTTTGGTATCTGCCCACCTCTATTACCCAACAATTCCTCTACATAACCCATCTGGTCCAATCTGCACTCCACTACTTAATTTAACCCGGCCCATCACCCCTCACCCTAGATTCTGGCCTTCCATCTATACTATACTGAGGACACTATACCTAATTATAGTACCTAAGCAGCAACGATGCCACCATGCAAAATAATGTTTCCACTCTCTCTGTTAACCCTTTTGTTAATTACATATCTCCTCTCCATTTATGAAAATCAGCCTTATCTTGGTTATCACTACACAAAATATCAGATTGGTCAAATATAACAGCCCACACAATAGGAACTCCCATACCCAAGTCCATATCCACAATAATACAGCATCCTATCCAACCTAAATACATTAGTTCAAAATATAAGCATTACTAAAGACTCATATACAAATTCCTAATCATTAACCTTCACAATAATCTTACTATGGATGGTGATATTCACCCAAACCCTGGTCCTTCTGCCCCAGATAGCTCAACCTCTCACTATTATAACCCTTCCAACCCACCTTCTATCACAAGTTCCCCCAACTCCCTCATCATTTGCCACCTAAATATTAGGAGAATAAATAAAAAAGTACATAATCTACGTGCCCTCCTACAAATTCAATCCCCTGATATACTGTGTCTAACTGAAACATGGCTGAAACCTGGAATGTCCGAGAATGAAATCCTACCTCCAGGGTATAATGTAGTTAGGTATGACTGTGCAACTAGGAAAGGGGGGGGGTGTTGCTGTCCTCTTCAAATCCACCCTATTAGACCCCATTCAACCTCCCCAGATCAATACAGCTGGAATACTCTCTACCAAGTTGCATATTAACAAAAATAAAAGCATAAACATTATCTGTTCATACATTCCCCCAGGAAATAACATTAACACTCTAGAGGATACCCTCTATTGGTTAACTGACAACTACCCTCAAGAAACCATAGTTCTTGGAGATTTTAACATCGACTGAAACACCTGCTGCTCACAGTCTCCCACCACTCATGTAAACCTGTATGGTTTTACAGAGGTCATATTCACCCCAACCAGATTAGGCAAATGTAACCAAAAAGACAATATACTAGATTGGATACGTATCAATAGCCACCCCTAAATGTATTCATCAGGGACCATCCCTGATGACCTCAGTGATCACTTTATCACTTTTATTTGTAAACACAAATCCCACAATGTTCATCAACCCATCTACAGAACCATATGCAATAATAAAAACCTCAACATCAGATTATTTCAGGACAAACTCAAATCATGCAACTGGTCTGCCCTAAAATACCTGCCCCTTGATGAACTGTGGCCTACTTTAACAATAAATTCCTCTCCATCCTAGATTCTCATGCGCCTGCTCGTTCAATTAGGATTAAAACTAAAGTTGCCCCATGGCTCTCTAAAGATACTAAATCAAAACTCATAATCAGGAATAAAGCCTGGGCTACCTGACGTG
The DNA here is from genome assembly GCF_019279795.1 of Protopterus annectens. Lineage (NCBI taxonomy): Eukaryota > Metazoa > Chordata > Ceratodontiformes > Protopteridae > Protopterus > Protopterus annectens. The sequence goes on from NC_056726.1 coordinate 1,393,083,923, forward strand.
CCACAAAAAACCCTATAGATCAAATCAAATTTCGGCAAATAAGAAACAAGACTAAAAAATCCATCTTACTGGATAAAAGAAACTATTATATAAATCTCCAGAATAGAAACCAAAATAATCCTCAAAGATTCTTGGCACGTATAAATAAATGACTACACCCAGGTCAAACCACCACTCCACCTCCATCAGCGTCAACCGATAGTTTGCCACAGAATGTTGCTGACACCTTTAATAGTTTCTTGACGGAAACCATCCAAGCCCTAGCCAGCCAATTGCCTTTGAACTCTACTAGCACTCAGGACATCAATCCCAATTCCCAGCCCTCCTTTAGCTTCCAAACTATCTCTACCTCTTTCATTTGCAATCTAATAAAAAAACTAAAACCTACCACCCTAGCTGCTGACCTTCTCCCTGTCGAATATTTACAATAAACTGCAGATAGTATAGCATTCCCCATCAGCATTCTAATCAATTGGTCCATAGCTGAAACCAAAGTCCCCTCCATATGGAAAATATCTTGTGTCATACCTCTCCATAAAGTTGGCTGCTCTATCAAACTATCAAACTATAGGCCCATAGCCATCTTGTCACCACTGGCTAAGATCCCGGAAAAATGCATCTGCAAACAACTCCTATACTTCCTAACCCAGAACAATCTACTGGCTAAATCTTAGCATGGCTTTAGACCACATCATAGCACTACCACAGCCCTCCTCTCCTTCACTAATGATATTTATCATAACAGAAACAACAACAAGTTCTACTCAGCTCTATTCTTGGATCTTTCAAAAGCATTCAATATGGTTAGCCACCAGCTGTTAATCCCCACTCTGAATAATATATCCCTAGGTCACCACTCCCTTCACTGATTCCAATCCTATCTACATAGTAGACAGCAAGCAGTACTATGGCAAAATAATCTTTCTAACCTCCTTCCTAACACCCTAGGTGTCCCCCAGGGGTCTATCCTGGGTCTACTGCTATTCTCTATATTTATCAATGATCTCTACACTGTCATCCCAAATGCCAACTGCATTCAGTATGCAGTTGACTCTACATTGATCTGCACTGGTACCACCAAGGATGAGCTACAGGCAAGTACTCAGTCAACTTTCAATCTGGTTGAAAATTGGCTTGCCGACCGATGTCTCCTTCTAAACCCCAATAAAACTAAACTGCTATTTTTCTCTCCCACGCATAAATCCCCGGTGATATCCTTCTCCATTACCTCTAAAAATGGCACTATCATCTCCCCAGATGTCCACACAAAACTACTTGGGGTAATTGTAGACAACAATCTTAAATTTGATGCCCATGTAAATAAAATTATGAAAACCCTATGCTTCTCCTATACTTGCCAACTTAAACAAAATGGAACTTAATAGACTCTCAGCCTGCTATAACAGCATAGCTAGATTCACCACTGGGCTGCCCTACAGAACGCATCACTGTATAAACCTAAAAAATCTAGGCTGGCTAGAGCTATCAAGACAGATTCAGTACAACCAACTTATTATGACTTTCAAAGTTCTTAACCAATGTGATAATACCCCTGCTTTAAGAAATGGCATCAATCCTCACACTAACCAAAGATCACTTAGATCATCCAATACAATTGTAGTGCAAACCACTATAGCTAACAACTCGGTAGGCAAAGCTTGGAGCTCACTACCCTTGGGCATTACAACAGACACTACCCTTTCTAAATTTAAGACAGCCCTCAGGCAGAACTTCATGACTCATTGGCTTTGTCCCTGTGTCAGGCCTGATTAAATACTTGGTAACACTTGTACACCTGTATCAGATTAACAATTGCTTTTGTAATTAATAGTCAGTTCAATGCTACTGTGTTGTAACCAGCTGTCCAGATGTAAAGCATCCTATTTCAGCTAACCTATACTATGAGTGTTAATTTGACTGTTATTTATGAACTTTAGTGTGCTCTATATAAGTTTCCTTCACTGTATTACTTCCTTTGGTGTTTTTCTCCCCGGGCCTCCACTAAAAATGGACATGTATCCAGTCGGACTATCCCGGTCAACAAATGTAAAATAAATAAACAAATAAATAAATAAATAAATAAATAAATAAACATGTGCATACATGTTCATAGTATGTGCCATGCTACACAATATGATCCTGCAGAAACAGCTGTGGCAGGAACATCACAGGGAAGGCCCACACAGCCCCCTACCATTGCCAAGGCCCCCTCAAGCACAGGAGGACTCAGAGGAGGAACCACCTAAGCCTGCTCCTGTAGGCAGATGGAGGCATGCCCAGTATGCTCAGGCCTTGGCAAAGAGGCAACGCATAGCACACACACACTGACACTGTAGGGACCCAGGGACTGACACCTCTCTCTGACTTGCACACACAGTAAAATGGATGCCACACTCATCACACTTCCTGTATCCTACCATGTATAGGCTGTGTACGGTGTGCATCTGACAGAGCCAGCCCTCAAGCACCATCCTTACAACTGCCACAGGCACAAGGTAAGTCAGTCTTCTTAACAATAAATGAGTGGAATAATACATTGTGGTAGCATAGCTATGGTATTGCAGCATGCATGCAAGGGAATGGAGTGGCCTACCAGGATAGCAGCAGACAACTGACAGCTATGTGGGACAACAGGAAATGTCTGCCCAATACTGACTTCCCCAGATAATGCAGTAGTCCCCTAGGTGACGAATCTCACTGCACTATATGTGGGGGGGGGGGGGGCTAACAAACTGGGGGGGTCATAGATCACTTGCATGGATATCAATGTGGGAGTCCCATACTCACCCCTCAGCCTCACTCAGCAGGTCAGCCATAGAAAACCATAAAGAAATGTCTGGCAAAGGCCCACAAATAGGGGCAATGATGAAATATGCCTATACAGACCTACACAGTGATATCACAGGAGGTCTTGCAGTTTCAGTAAGGCTCTGAAGGGTGAGAGGTCTGAAACACAAATGTTTGCCATTACAATCTAACTTGTGGTCTTTAGTGATATGACTGTAGTCCTCAAGACAGGCACTATACTATGCTAAATGGAACCAAAATGTAAAGGAAACATCAGCACAGTCTGTGCAAATGTGGACAGCTGACAGATGTGCCCCCCACACACTCATGTTCCCATAGAAATGCAGCAACAGTAATGTTTTTATGGTATAAGCATCTGTGCACACATTCCCAGGGCTATCCCAATCAACTTGATAACTTGTTGCATGTCCACAATATGTAGGAGTCAAAGAGCTATGTATATGTGTGGTCAATACTGTCAGTATGTGGCCTGCACTTACTCCTGGCTGTCATGTCTTAGTGGCCTAGGTACAGTACTGTGGTTGTTCGGATGCAGGACCACAATCAACCAACAAAAAACAGGAAATGTCAAACAAGTTGTTTACTGATTTCACCACAGGAGCCATGCAAAACCAATAACCAAAAAGCTCCCCTGAAAGGAATACGAGAATGTCTCTTTATTCTCCACAATGTTGATCAAGACACGATACATACGTATTGATTCACAACACAGTCCGATACGATGGTTAACCTAGGTTTCGTCTTAATATTAAAGACTTCTTCAGAACAACTACTACAACAATTTCCTAGTATAAATATCCTGCTCATTACCAATCAATTACTAAACATCCTACAATTTGTATTTATTAAATTCATTAAATTTGTTATATATTTAGGTAGTTTTTTATATATGGTAATTAGTTAAATATTTATTTAAATAATCAAGCATAATTAACACACACTCACACACACACACACACACACACACACACACACACACACACACACACACACACACACACACACACACACACACACACACACACACACACACACACACACACACACACACACACATACACACACACACACACACACACACACACAAACAGCTGGCACAGCTTTGCCACCTATGGTCCCTTCAGGCCAGACCTTACCTTAGTTCTGACTACCACAATCTATCTCTTTAACAGGTACTGTAAAGCCCTCAACAAAGGGTGACAAATCCCACTGTGTGATGGGCCTATTAGCAGAATAGTATGTGTGACTAAGACCAAGGTTATTGGAGTGAGCTATACAGTGTGACCAAGTGCATATGCAAGTACTGTAAAAGCTGATTTACTGCTATACAGACCAGACACAATGGCGAGGTTTAACAATATGTGATAATAACTAATGAAAGAACAGGAGAATACTCTACCACTGCAGTATCTACACAGTTCAGACTCACAGGGATTCATTTCAGACAACATTGCAGGACAGTCTGTAATACATACAGGAAACATGTAAAGTACTAGGTGCATAGCTTCATTAGATGATACCAGGATATTGGGCGAGATGCCCTCATAAACCTATCCCAGACTTTCGCCCATCTCCCTTCAAAGCCAACACCTGTTTCCCCTGTCTAGCTGGGATACATGCAGGATCCCAGGGGTGTCCTTTCCATTCCAAATGCAGTCGTCCAGCTTCTTCTTCAAGAGGGCTATATACATACTCTGCTAGACATGGGGAGGGAGTGTATTTTACAGACAGTGTACTGTGTGGGACACTACACTATCCCGCCATCAAGTACTATACATGCCACAGACCAGGTGAGGGCCTTGGGTGCATGTTGAATGAGTGAGGTTTGCCTTACAGATATGCAGAAACACCATCAAGGCTGGTTTGGAAATGGCCTTGTATGCCAGACACAGGTCGCCTATGATCAGTCTGTATGAGACTGAGTACAGGGACAGGGATTTCAGCCAATCTGTATAGGATAAGTGTTGCAGACCCGGGATTTGCCTGGTCAGGAACCTCTGTGGTCTCTGCAACTGCTACATTTGCTTGGCAAGGTGCATGCCAAAGGAGCCATTGTACTTGGTAATGCATCTGATAAGGGTGGAGTACAGGGATGTTGTGGTCTCCTGGTTCCTGGGTGACATACCCGTATTAGTGAGGAGTTCCATGTAGACAGCCTTCTGTACAATGGTGCCCATACAGTGGTAAACTGTCAGGTTGCTACCAGCCTTGGAGTACAAGTCGCCTCACACCTGATTGTCTGCTCAGTACATTGTTATTACTGTCATAATTAGTGAGGATGACATCTACCACAACAGGGAAAATGATGTATCTCCTGGCATTCAGTTTGAGGCAATGCTTCTTGCACCAGTCATTAATTTGGGTAAGGACCTCTTGGAGGATGCTCACATCAGTAGGGGAATTAAGACAGTGGCCAGCTTGCAATCATCCATAAACCTGGGCAGCCACAGACCACTGGTTTTGTCTTGTACCTCAGAAATGTATATTTCAAACAAGAGAGGCCCCCAGACTGATCCTTGGGATACACCACTCTGTATAGTCTACTACTAGAGGTGGCTTCTACTACTTTGACTGAGTGGGTACTATCATCAAGCCAGTTAGCTACCCATCTGGTAAAATACAGGTTGATGCCTAGCTGTGTAGGCTTATGTAGCATGGCTGCCTGGGGATTATTGTGAGATATTTGGGCTAGGTGAAGGTAGGCAGTGTTAACTATCTTCCCCTCGTCCTTGTGTTTGTTGACTGCTTTAGAGAAGTCGACCAGGTGTAACAGGCCTGATCTCCCTTTGATAGTACCACACTGTGTGAGCTAAAGCATTTTGAGGTTGCCGATGTCCCTGTTTATAAGGTCCTTGATATTGCCTTCCATGCCCTTGCAGATCAGGCTAGTTAGGCTGATGTGCATATGATTGGCTGGGTCAGTGGATTGCTCTGCGTTTGTGTATAGGGATGACGGTGGTTGTCCTCTGTGCAGATGGGATGACACTGTTGCTCGGGCTTTGGTTGACTACAGTGTGTAATGGAGCTGAGAGCTCATGTCTGAGTTCATGTAGGATGCAGCCAGGGGTGGTATCAGGGCTATGGAGACCTCTGTGTGTTGCCTTTGAGAGGGCATTATGGACCTGCTTCCTGATGATGAGGAGCGGGGGGCAGGTGCTGTGCATGCCCATGTGTACAGATAGGGGGACGGGGGGTGATGTTTACACTTAACCTGTCTGCAGTAGGTTGGCTATATCTATGCTGTATGTGTATGTCATGTTATTGACCACCACTACAGAGCAGATTTGGGTGTTGCCTCTGGGACTGAGACATATGTGTGGAAGGCCTAGTGATTGGCCTTGGTGAATGTGTCCAATTTGCACTCAAAGATAGCCTTAGGGTAATTCATCTGTGACCTTATTTGCTTGTTCAGACCAAGGTGACATTGCTTCCAATTAAGAACCTGCTTCTTATTGGCCCTGTCTAGCAATTATTTCCACCTATTATGGTATTTGTGTATTGCTACTGTCCACCACAGAGGTTTACCCTACCTTGAGGGAGATGATGTTGTCCTGTCAGGTATTGCTGAGTCCATACAGCAATATAGGTGCTCACATAGTATTGTGGTGTGGGCTTGGACACTACTGTAGTTCCAACTGATGAGGCAGTGGCTGTAAAGCTACTTCTACCTGCTCTGAGGAGATTTGTAGTCATTTTTGTAAAGTTTATTTTGTTTTACCTTGATGGGGGGCAGGGGAGATGGTGACCTCAACAGTGATGGCTATGTGGTTAGATCTTACCAAGGGGGATGATACTGTAAGAGTGCTACAGTGGCTACTTATGTTGGTTAGGAGCAGGTACAGGATATTTCCACCTGTCGTAGGAGTGTTGACCATCTGATCCAATACATTGCCATTGACAAAGCCGAGGAATCTCTGTGCATTCGTGTTCAGGTAGAAAAGGTTATGCACACTATGGTTGGTTAGTTATAGTCACCCAGGAGCAGGGCAGATGGTTGAACCCTGACAGATTCAAGCAAGTCCAGATAGGTGTTGTGGATGGCAGAGTCATGGTTGGAGGTCTGTAGCTAGCTATGATTTGAGTAGGTGTTTTGTCAAAAGTTAACTGCACTTGGGATATTTCCCATGCGTCATACTGTTTGGCCAGCCTGGAGGTGTGTATGTGTATATAATGTTTAAAACTCCACCTCCAGTGGCTTTGCAGTCCTCCATTTGGGGTCTAAACATATGGTGGGATGATAACCTGGCAAGGTTAGTGTGCCCTCCAAAGCTGCAAATCAGGTGTCAGTGACTGCACGAATGGCAGCATCCTCCAGGACAAGGTTCGCTTGCAATGACATGAGTTTCATGCTAAGACCCCTAGCTCCTGTTAGAGCAAGACATCTGCACAAAGACACACATCAATGGTGGGAAAAGGCCAGAAAATAGTGACACTTTATAAATCTAGCTGTAACACAATTAGTTGCTAGCAAAGACGGTTTCACATTCACAGGAATACTCTGTAGGATATAGCATCTGACATTCAAATGTATGCTATTATGTTATGACTTCAGTCTTTACTGGGTTGCCAGTGATTTGCCAGACAGTACACAACTGTATGAGGCATTGACTACAAATATGAAGCAAACGTGGTCAATCTGCAACACTCTGGACAGTTTAAAGGTATGACCTCAGTATATAACATACAGTTCAACACACACTTCTGTGCCAATTGTGTACTATGCATATACCCTATATAAGTCTCTTAAATTTGTAAGATAAGCATATGTATCATAGTAGCATTCACAGGTGACATAAGAACATGTACAACATCCCAGGTAGGTGGCCTAGCAGTGTCACAGTCAGTATTGGACCACAGACACTTCAGTAGTAGTCATACATGAGCTGACCTTTGCTGGGGTGACTCAGGGGCCGGAGCTGTGATCTATGTCACTGCAGACAGGGCCAGCAGGAATGGCCATAGGTGCTGGACAGCAACATGTGAGTCAAGCAAGTCTTGTTGCGACCTAGTGTTTAACTTTCTATTTCACATAATTGCATCACCCTTTTTGCATTCAATTACATGCGTAATTGATTGACATACCTGTTATAGTGCTGAAGAGTTTCCTCAGAATAATGCAAATGTTTAAATTTGTGTAGTTGCAGTCTGTCTTTGTGTAGATAGGTTCAGACCTGTTTTGCTGCCTTTTGTAGGTAAAGCTCATGAGCAGGTGATGGCCTGTGCACCTAGAGCCTCCCACTTGCTACTTGCATCCAGAGCAGCTGTGTTGTTTTTCCATTAGCAAATGCCATAGCAACACAGTGCTATAACTAAGCCCTTTATGTGGGCCTTGCCCCTTTTCCTTGCCTGTGTGGAGGCCATTATGGAGGTGTGGGGGCTACAGCTTCACAGAAGGTAGGTAGAAATACCTCTCAAAACAAGAAATGTGTTGACAGCCCAACAAAATGGGGACAAAGTTTCAGAATTGGATAAAGATTGTAAGTATTGCTGTTATACACATTGAAGATTGCTAGATGACCAGGGTTTGTCTGGACATGCATTTTTTGCATGAACTTGATGTCTGACAGTGATATGTCTCTGACATACCTCTCAACTGTCCAGATGTCCGCATAATGCCCAGAGGTTTGCCTCTTATGTTTGGTCTGTTCCTCAGACAATTTCTATTTTTGAGAAATCAGTAGGATAATGTGAGGAGTGAAGTCAGTAAATGTTGACATCCATTTGTGTTTCAGACATCATAACCTTCAGGGATGTTATGTTACAAGAAACCCTGTAACACCAGCAACGGTTTCAGTTTGTAACACCATTATGTGAGATATGTCCCTCTTTTTGTCCCCCTGTCCCCCAAGTATGTCAGGCGTTGTCCACATGTCTTGCAGTATATGAGGTTCAGAGGTATAGTAAATCATGATTTAGTGACTTCACTCTTGATATCATCCCAGTGACTTAGCAGACTCCCAGAAGTGGTATGCGGCAGTGGCCATAAATATGGTCCCACACGTTAGAAATTCTGTGGAAATCTGTACAGTTGAGAATTATGCATGTCTCACCATTGTTAACAGACTGTCAAGATTGTGTAGCAGTGAAGTGTGTAAATGTTCGTTGGGCTGAGTAGGGAGAGTGGCAAATGTGTGTCATAGATCCTTTTCTATCTGACTGTGCATGCTGCTACAGTAGCTGGTGGTATATTACTTGGAGTCACTATACAATCTCGAAATACTGAAATGTCGAATTTCAATATTTCGAGACTGAATAGTCGAAAACCCACATACACGAAAACCCATAATCACGAATACCACAACCGCGACCATTCACACACACACACACACACACACACACACACACACACACACACACACACACACACACACACACACACACAAACCAGGACATAATCACACACACATGCACCTACCTAACTATACAAACACACAAACACATCTAACCTATCTATAAGCAGGGGAGCAAGCCCCCCCTGCACCCCCATGTGGGGGGCTGTGCCCCCCACCCCCTACTTATATATTCTAACTCTGAGGTTGCACTAAACACACAAACACACAAAAACACCACCGCACACACTCACACACATTAAAATCCCTACCCAATATCCTCAAACACACATCACTTACCTGAAACCCCAGATAAATCCACAAATCGCATCACATGTAACGAACACGACACCACGATGGCGGCAGATTCAACATTTGCAGATGCGACACTTCTGCATTCGGCATAGTATAGTTTTGAGTAAGTGCACTTTCCACTATTCGGTCTCGATGTACTGAAATTCAAAATTTCAGTACGTCAAGATTGTCTAGTGTATCCTTTCAGGTGTATATGTTTGTAGGGGCCAACTGAGAAATGTCCTGTAACACCTCAGAATTCCCAGGAGACTGTGACCTGGGGCAGTATATGTCAGTGTAGTGTATCTGGCAATCAGGATATGTTTGTTCAAACAATTGTTATACTCTAGGGTTCAGTTGGGGTACTGGTATGTTGCTGTGACTGTGGTGCAAATGGTTATAGATGGACAATTTCTCACCGATGTCTGATTTTCCCCACAGTTACATCCCTGTAGTGCATGATATATTTGCAAATGCATATTTTGTGTGTTTAGTGCGACCTCAGACTTCGAATATATATATATATATATATATATATATATATATATATATGAGTAATTCCCCAGAGCTGATTTGCGGTACAGTCATGTTGGTCTGACTGTAGTTCAGAAGATGCTGGGTGAAATGGTTGGCAGCTCTCAATGTTTTTTCCCTTCTGTTACATAACTGCGATCATACCTCTCCACTGTCCAGATGTCTATATACTGTCTATACACTGTCCAGATGCGTGGCTCATATGTTTGGTCTGTCCTTCATAACAGTTGTTGGTTTCTGACAAATCACTGGGATGATGTGAGCATTGACATCAGTAAATGATGACAATCATTTGTGTTTCAGACCTGAAATCTATCAGAAAATATATGTTAAAACAAACCATGCTACTCAGCAGACTTCTAAGCTTATAACAGCCATATTTCAAATATGTCACTATTGTTTGCCCTTTATGCCCCCACTTTGTCAGACTTTTTGCAGATGTCTAGCAGTAAGAGGTTGGGTAAGTAAGTGTGTGTGTGTGTGTATATATATATATATATATATATATATATATATATATATATATATATATATATATATGGGATCCATACTTATGCACGAATGGAAATTTCACCGAAAGTGAAATTGCCAATCATACATTCGCAAAAGTGCTTTTCTCCGAAAAAGCACTTTCGCGAAAGTATGATAAAAAATAGGGGAAATCAGTGGGGAATGGCTGTTGCTGAGATCAGAGTACAGTAGGGATAAGGGAATATTCCCTTTTCCCCACTATAGTACGATCTTGGAGTGAGAATATAAAAGTGGGGGTGTGTGGGGGGCACAGCCCCCCACATGGGGGGGTGCAGGAGGGGCTTACCCCCTGCATAAATGTTAGTTATGTGGTTTGTTTTTTATTTATTTACTTTTTTTATGTTAGGGACTTTAGCGAAAGCACTTTTTTAGTTAAAAGCGCTTTCACTAAAGTGTGTTCGGTAGATGTGGATTCGGACTATTGAACTTTCGTTCAATAGTACAAGATCCACATATATATATATATATATATATATATATATATATATATATATGTGTATGGGTTCCATACACTAGATCGAATTTTCACTAATTTGAAATAGTGCATGGAATGCTCACTGCAGTGAAAGTGCACTTAATCGAAAGTGCACTTGTGCGAAGTTCAGTACAACAAACAGGTGTTGTACTGAACTTTCATGCAGTACTCACGGACCTTAGGGATAGGGCATGGGTCATAGTAAGGAGATGGCCCATAGGGCTATCCCCTTACTATGACCAGTGCCCTAACCCTAAGTTCCGTGATGACTGCAGTGCAGTGAAGGACATAGCAATGTCCTCCACTATGGTGCGATAGTCACGAAACTTAGGGTTAGGGCATGGGTTAGGGTAATGGGATAGCTTTACTAACTATCACCTTACCCTAACCCATGCCCTAACCCTAAGGTCCGTGACTATCACACCATAGTGGAGGACATGGCTTGTTTTATATGTCCTCCACTGTGCTGCGGTGTTTTCGGTGAAGTGCACTTACTCAAACATTAAAGTGAACTTTTGCAGAAGTGAGGCTTCCTATTACAAGTTCGAAGTAGTGAACTTTCGTTCTTGTAATAGGAATCCATATATATACATATATATATATATATATATATATATATATATATATATATATATGGGTCCACTTTGTAATTTCGAAATACTGAAATCCCGAATTTCGGTATTTCGAAATTACATACCCGAATCACAGAATCACAAAAACACAGAAGCGCGAAATTCAAAATCCCGAAGTTCGGAGATGTTGAATTTCACGCTTCTAGTGGTGCGGTGTGTGAATGGATGTGTGGAAGTTTAGGTAAGTATGTATGTGTATGCATGTTCTTTAGGGGCTTTAGTGTGTGTCAGTGTGTGTTGTGACTGTGATTTGTGTGTGTGAGTGACTGTGAAATGTGTGGATGTGAGTTTCCTTTGTGTGTCTGTGCGATCTCAGAGTTAGAATATTTATGTTGGGGGGGGTGTGGAGGGGCACTGCTTATCTGTAGTGCATGATTATCTGTTTGATTGTGGGGGGAAGTTGTGTGTATGTGTATGAGTGTGCTGTATGTGTATTGTATGTTTGGGATTTTAAATTTCGCGTGGTTTCGGTATTTAGTGTTTTCGGCTTTGTAAGTCCACAATACCTTAACTTGTTACAGAATTATTTATCTGTACCTGAAGTTTTAAGTTTTGCTTATGTGGAGCTTTTCTCTCCGGGCCTCTACTGAAAATGGACATATATCCAGTTAGACTAGCCCGGTCAACAAATGTAAAATAAAATAAATAAATAAATAAATAAATAAATAAACAATACTGAAATTCATGATTTCAGTATTTCGGAATTACAAAGAGGATCTATATATATAGATATATATAAGAGTACCATGGATATGTATTTTTACCTTATGGTAAATGACTGTAGTGTATGATATGTTTGTAAAAGCATTGTAAACTCCTACATCTCAGATGGTGTAGAGATATGTTGCTGTGATTGTAGTGCACAGGGTCCTGGGCTTATGAGTGATGACTTTTTCATTAATGTTAAATGACCATAATGCATGATATGTTTGTAAAAGAATTGCAAGTCTTCACAGCTCAGATGTTGTATAGTGGTCCATTTCTGTGATTGTAGTGCATAGTGTCCTGGATTTGAGACTTGGCAGGGCTGATTATTTTGTTGCTGGGCAAAAGAAGGGCTGATGGAGACAGAGTGATTAAAGCACCTTTAAGCAGTTGAAAGCAGGTTTGTGTGAAGCTAAGTAATGCTAACAGATGGTTAAGTCCTTTTAACTTGACTTAGCAGCACTTACTCCCACTTACACCCAAGTTAATTTTAATTAAAGAAAAGAAAAAAGGGTGATAGGAAAGTGGTGAAATGGGGGCAAGCAGGGGGTAAAACATTAGGAAAACCAGCTAGGGATGTGGTGGACAGGTGTAGGAAAGGACCATAGCTCTACATTTCTACTGCAGCGACAGCCGTGACTGATGTGTGGAAAATTTGGAATTTACAGCCTCACACCTCACAGGGAGGGATGTTGGCAACATACATTTGTAGAGTAATTTGAGTGTTGATTGATTTATGCCACTGGACAAGGAGGCAAAATGTAGATCTATGTATGGGGCAATGATTTTTTTTGTGGGAGAGATACCCTTTTATTTTATTAAGGTGAAAATGGGATGTTGGGAAAAAGCTGTAGGTATGTTTGAGGAGGTAGGTTGGGTAGGATAAGTTGCATTCGCAGACAGACAAGACACACAAGACAGCAGACTGGGGCAGTATATGACACATGAGGGGGTAAACACCTTGGAGGGGGAGGGTGGTTGGGTTTCAGAGGCCCATGAGCCCCTAAATGGATACAGTGGGACTGAGGTCCACACCCATGGGCAGTAACTACTGCACCTTCATGGCCCCAAAGGTGGCTGTGCTGGGGGCTGAACAACAGGGGCAGCCTGCCCCTCCAGGTGCACCAGTTGGCCCTCCATCTGGTGCAGTCAGCCATCCAGCCTGGAGCAGATGGCGCTGCACACCATACCCTGGAACTTGTGGTGGGTGAAAGCCAACTCTCCGTGCTCGCACCTGGGAGCATGGGCCTCATCCCCTGAGGTGGTTCCACTCCAAGGTGGTGCAGGAACAGTGGATGAGGAAGTTCCATGGTGGGTCCCAGACAAGCTGGGGCCCAGTGCCATGGCCAGATGAGGCAGGACAGGCAAATCCACCAGGATCTGCCTTCCCAGACATGGTATGGTGTTGAGGTTATCCAAGATATATTGGTTAGTCATAAACAAAACATTTCAAAATTAGTTATAACAGCATGCATGGGTACTCAAATTAACCCAAACCAACAGATTTGAAACAGCTGCATAGCAAACAGAACACATGCATAAATGGAACAACAGTAAGCATTGTAACAGCATGCCAGTTACACTGAAGGCAACAGGCCGCCAACAATGGTATTTGAACAAGGTATGTTAATATGCAAACAGTTAAATATATGAACAATAATAGAACACAAGTCCCAACATTAGGTTTTGAGATAAACCTAGCAGTAGTATATGAATAATAATCAGTGATGCAGATGAGGGGTGGGAGGAGAGAAAAAAGTCCATTAACAACTGCATAGGCTTCTATTTTTCACAACAGTACTGCTCAATACTCCACAGGTCTGACCTCACTTTACATCTACCTATGGCCCATAGCTTCTGTAGTGCATACATATGTGTTAAACTGTCAACCTGTAATGGTATGGGGCACACTGTGACAACTATGGGTAGATTACTAGAGGGGGCTTGTACATGTCAGGGTTACATATCTGACAAAGAAGGGGTACCCCGCAGTGATGTTGTGTGAGACTGCTACTGGCATACTTCCCTGGATTCCTATCTGTGTTCAAGGTGATTGGCAGCAGTGACCACTAGCCATGACAGTGTGACACTTGAGGGACATGTATTGGGAAGAGTGCATGGCGTATGCATCTATCCTGCTGTCATTTGCAGGCATATGGGTTTGGACAGTGGAACAGTTGTACACGGTGTATTAGTATACCCTTCATACAGCTACTACACACATTTCTTTACCTGTAAGACCTGTGGAGAAAATATCTCTTAACACTTTCTGTCTGTTTTTACAAATATTCGAGATTTCTTTAGTGTATATATGAACACATCTCAGTACCACTCCCTGGATTCAAACCATGTCTGGGTGTGCTAAGCTGAACAACGGGGCTATTTTTCATCACACTGAACTACAGGGAAACTGATATCTCTTGCTTGACTGATTTCTGCCTAATACTCTCTGGGTTAGACAGTCTGACCTTGTAATCCTGGCATTCATGCATGGCAGATAGTTATTGTACTGTGTATTAATCCTTTAAAATAATACAATCTGGAAAGCAAAGGTTAACACAAGAATGCAATGCTGCAGGTGGCACACTATAATACTGTAGACATTACTATTCAGGGCTCAGATCTTAGTGCATACAATATTACATATTTCCTTTATATCTTGTTTTACAGCTCCACAGTCTACTGTTTTGCATACTAGCTGGTTCTCAGAACAGCCTCAGTTAATTCATGCTATCAACGCCATATTTGCTGTGAAGAACCTGTACACATTCTATTTCTACAACAACAGTTTGTTGTATAAATCTTTATTAAAGTGAAATGACACATTTATTAATGGATATCCTGTGGATCAATATTAGTGTGACAGACATAATTTATTCATTAGACACAGTACACACTATACCTACTAGCAGTAAACAATGTACTCCTTATACTTTATGGCAATATATACTTCAAGATAGATCTGTACTCACCAGCCTGTCAGTGCATCCATGTCAATCTGTTGATATGGGCCTCAATATTGCTAGCCCTCTCTGCTGCAGCTGTAGAGATGAGAAACAAACATTATGTATACCTGTCTATCACATACTCAGGCTTAGAATTTGATACAGCTATATCTGAGATACTTACAAACTGCTGGAGCATGGTTTTCCTGAGCATCTTGGATCCATTGGGCCAAGAATGCCCCCATCCTCCGCTTTGGGTCAGCATAGTGATGCCACACCTGCTCACCAGTTCGGGGGATAACAGTGGCACTAGTGAGGTCACTTGCCAGATGGTCCCAGGCATCTGCTTTATACTGTGAGCCTTGGTACTGACCCTGCAGTGGTCTGTCAACATGATTTGATACGATGAGCCCAGCCATGACCCTGGACTCCAAAATGCCCCCAGTGCTGCACCTGAAAGTGAAAGCCCTCTTCATCACCTGACATAGTTCATGCACAGATCAAACTGCAACAGGTACTGGCTGTATTCCCGCCTGCATGGTTTAAATAAGGCCGTATTCCCACCCTTTGCCGTCATTGGACCATTTAAAAAATGCTGAGCACAGCTTAGGAATGCGCAAACCCGTAAGCGGAGGTGAGCTGTGTTTAAAGGTGTAGATGCTGGGCAGTGATTAGCAGTGTGCAATTCTGCTTAGATGAGCTGACTGCTGCTTAGAATTTACATCTAAGCAATGCTTAAACTGGCTAAGCAGAGCTGAGCACTGCTTAGCATTGCTCAGTTTTAATTTAAAAAATATCAGGATTGTAGAGTAATTCATCATTACTGACATATTATTAAGTGCATATGATTTACTTTACTTGACATCCCCCTATGTGCTTTCATTTCATTACCTTGGGGTGTGACTATATTGTATGGGACACTTGTGTATACATGGGTGATTTCATATGTTATATGCACTCGCACTTCAATTTTGGACCAGCTACATTACCCTGGGTGACAAATATCACTTACTACATAATTTAACATAAGAGAATTAGTTTTAACAATGCTTTCCCATGTAAAGGTAAAGTGCCTGTCTTGGCACTTGAATCGTGAACACCTGCATGCAAAGCTGAGATTTTAACCACTACACCATATTGTTATTAAGATCTTACCTATACATTTTTATTTAGCTCCTATAAGATGTATAAGCACTGCTGAGCAGAGGGCCGTAACATGCAAACCCGCTCAGCTATGCTTAACCATACCTTAGAATGGAAAAAAAAGGAAATTAATAAAATCATTTTTTTACATATATCAATACTCCTTGTAAGTCACAGTAAGGGCAATTGGAAGGGGGCAAATAGGGACAGATTTTAAATATTGCTCTTACAAACTTAGAACGTTGATAGAATAATAGATTTTGCATTAGCATCACTTTTCTAAAGGATGTGGAGTCTTAAACTCAAATGTTTGTCATTATTTAATGACTCCAATCCTCTGCTATTTGCTAGGTAGGGACAGATATTTATTTATTTTATTTCTTTATTTATTTCCAGTTTGATAACTGGGGAAGTCCACTGGGCTCGAGGGCCCATTTTCAGTGGAGGCCCGGGGAGAAAAGCTCAGATCATAAACATATTACACACTTTAAGCTACATATTACAATGAAATTGCACCCTTAAGCAATTTACAAATAGGAAAATACAAATTTTTATACAGATTGTATTAATAGTACAGAAAACAAAATATATAGTTTCATTTTAAATTTCAGATGAATGATACATTTTATGTAAATAGTGAAAGTTACAGTTGCAAGAAGAGGCATGTAGTCAGAGGGAAGTGAGGATACAAGAGAATTTACATAGAGTTTACAGTGTGGCGAAGATGAAGAAAGTAGAAGGTGGGGGATAAAGAGGGGAAGGAGGGAGGTAATTACAAGGGGAAGTGAAAGGATATTTGGGGGAACACACGAAAAATATGAGGCAGACATCTGGACATTCTGCAAAAACCTGTACAGTTGAGAGGTATGGCTATACGGCACTTTCGCAATGCATGGGGTGTGTGACAGTACCTGTCATACACCCCCTGCATTGCTTCCTATCTACATAGCTGCTTTCAGTGTCTGTGGACATTGAAAGCACTTAGAAAGTGTCGTATGGCACTATGGCAATGCAGGGTGTGTGTGTGTGACAGTACCTGTCACACACCCACTGCATTGCTTCCTGTCTAAATTTCCTGCTTTCAGTGTCCACAGACACTGAAAGCACTTAGAAAGTGCCGTATGGCAGTTTCAGAGTGCAGGGGGCATGTTAGATGTGCGGGCACTACTTAAGCATGCCCCCTGCACTCCGTAGTGTTTGTGTCCACTTCATGAATATGCAAGGCGCACTACTGTTAAGGCTATGTTTATTGAATCCTGGGGTATATCCTTTAAATGCAGACTGATTACATTCAAGTTTGTTGATGTTTCCTAGTGAATACATACACAAGGTTGTACAATACTTAAAGATTTTGCCAGACCTAGATAAAATTTTACATACAATTAATTTCATGATATCATATATCTTTTCAAATCCTGTGTATGTGTATAAAAATGTTTAAAGATGTAAACTCCTAAATACTTCTAATAGTAAAGGAGAGTAGCACCTTTCTTTGCTAGAAGCCATATCCCAAGCCTCACTAAGCAATTGGTAAGAAAAAGTGCTCATCTATTGAATAAGAAGAATGAAGCTTTTATTTGGAAATTGACTTAAGGCTACTTCGCATCTTTTAACTAGAAGGCAAATGAGACAGTGGTAATTGATACTCAGTAGGAGAAACCATTCATTGGAATCTTCAACCAAATCTGGATTCTAAGGAGCAAAAGACATATACTGAAAGCCCTTTTCATGAAGGATAACAGAAGCTGTATTTATTTATCCTTTGTTGATAAGGTTAGTTCCACTTGAGTATTAGCCTCTCTTCAGGGAAGACTCAAGGTGGTATTTACTACTGGGGAAGTTTGGCCAGAGCATCATTCACCTACGTTTAGGGGGTTGTGGGATCTTTTCTATCCATATCAGCTACCACAAACTCCAGTAGTTAAGGGTTCAGTTTAACATCTCATCCAAAGAACAGTACACTCAGGAGTGCAGCACCCCCATGATGATTTACTGCAGTATTAGTAGTCAATCGACCTAGTGTGGGAATAGAACCCGCAGTCTTCTGCACCAAAGGCAAGTGCCCTACTGGGTGCACTACTGACTCTGCAGTTACCTTAGAATAGCTTTTATTGGGATGATCAAAACAGTTAAGAGCACATTTCATAAAATTGTGTTATGTTACATGGCACAAACCAAAAGTATTGTACTATATATATATGGCAGAGATATACTGCAGGACATCCAGCCAGCAAAAGCAGGCATTTGGCAGGCCAAACACATGTTCAATGGTTTATGACAAGGGGTAGTTGTAGGCAAAATGTGCCATGTCCTGTTGATTTCTGATAGGTGTTATTAACAATGTCTCCAATGCATATCTGACATGTCCAGTAAAATTCCCCTGGGTACTGTCTCCCTACAAAAAACACTGATATAACTTGCACATGACCATATGTGGGAGTCATGTGTACTGCCTCAGTGGCTGACAGACAACACATTATAGATTTTTACCATGTACATCACAGACCACCTGGAAATTGATGGAGTGGACACCCTTGCAGTTAACATTCTTTCTTTCCACTTACCAAGTGGGGCCTTATTTCAATGTGGGTACAGTCTATGGCCTCACTACCTCAGAAAAATGGGCTACATCACAGAAAGCCTGCATGGTGTTGGCTCTTTCGCCTCTGTGGTACATGGAAATCACACGTTTATATCACGTTATTGAAAGATGAAAATAGCGAACACTATTTCATCGGCCCCAAAACATCTAAACATGAAAATATCGAACTTTCAGAACAGCAAATTTTTTCCCATGGAAAAAAATTGCTGCTCCAAAACACATACACACAACACAAGTACATCAAACAAACAACCACACACATACACTTAAATTCCTACATCTAACGATACACTAAACTAAACATACACTACTATCTACCCACTTACCTTAACCCAAACCTTAACCCTAAGTTCTGTCACTATCGCACACTCACCTAACTTGCGCCCTAACCCTAACTCACTTAAACCACCCCTAACCCTAAAGTCTGTCACTATCGCACACACGCCTAACCCGCGCTCTAACCCTAACTCATTTAACCCGCCCCTAACCCTAACACACAAACAATCGCACACTTACCTGAACCCAACCTGTAACTTTCCACCACAGCGCTAAGAATAGCGAAGCCACAGAAACGGCCAACTGAATTCTTTCCCGAGGAAAGAATTTGCTGTTCTGCAGCTTCGCTATTCTTAGCATTTGCTGAATAGAGTTTGATATCAGAACATTCGAAGTTTTAATACTTCGATGTTCTGATATACACCCAAAATCACATATGTTCCTCCTCATGCTGTAGCATGAAATAATGGAACTGGTGATGTATCCTTTGAACAGATGCTTGGGATACACCAACTATTTTCCTCATTGGTTACTGAAAGGTCCCTGCTGTAGCGAGTATTCTCAAAGCCACACATCCCTTGGTATCCATAGGGATTAGTACTCCATGCATCACATGGGCCTGCAAATAAGAGCTACACATCTTGACAAGCTCCTGCATGGTGACTCTGTTCACATGTCAGCGGTCTGTGATTTCAGTGTCATGAATGGCATACATGTTAGGTATTGACAGGTGACATGGCACTGTTGAGGGCGACGGCACACAGTACTTTGGTTTCCAGCTGTGTGTGCATGCTGTTACATGTACAGGTTTATTAATGCTGCAACAAACTCATACATTGTTCTGTAATATGCCAGCTATAACTCCAGCATTTTAATGTGGTGATTAGCTCTGGAGCTTGAGCTTCTTATCTTAGTATGTACATATAGTGTATGCATATGTGTATGCATATATATATATATATATATATATATATATATATATATATATATATATATGCATATATTTCCCTAGCAAAAACATTTTACTTCCTTTCCCTTCTTTATGGTGCCACTATCCTAACTAATTTACAAACTTCTACCCTAAGCAAGATGGAACAGTGTTACAACAAATTAGCTAAATTTACCACAAACTCTAAATTTCACAGACATCACTGTAAAATGCTACTAAAACTAAACTGGCTTGAACTTCCCAAACAACTTGCTTTTATTTAGCTATCCACTTTGCACAACCTTATTTTCAAGCCTACTGCCTGCCCTGTGCTAACCAACTTAGTTACACCTTATACATCAAATAGATCCCTATGATCAGAAGACAGAAATCTCTTAGCTATCTCAAAACCCACAATAAAAAAAAAACAGGTCACTCTCCATATTCATATTCTGTCTCTAAACTATGGAATTCACTACCTCTATCTACCAGGTCTCTGCCTGACCTAACCCAATTTAAAGCCTCTTTAAAAACCATCTCAAAAATACATGGCTTTGCTCCTGTATAAATACGGCCTAATGCTCAGCTCTTCCTCTTCTTCCACGTTGGCTTTATTTTCTTCTTCTTCTGTCACATCTCACTCCTTCACAGTCTACAAGATCCTAATGTCTCTCGTAACTTCTGTTTCTATACCATATCCTTAAGCTACTGCTCAATTTGTAATGCCTCTATTCTTCTTAACTCTCTCACTGTCTTTCTGCATCACTAACTCATCCGCTATTATTTTCCTAACTGAAATTAATATTTTATTTTTCATGTACTATAACAATCAATGGCATATGTTGTACTACCAACATACTACTTTGGTACACTTTATCAACTCATAGGCTAGTATATGCTGTTATAATGACTAAAGTTGTCTATAATGATATAACTCTATAGAATTGTCCAGATGTGTAGTATATCTTGTAACCTAGCTTATGTTCTAGCCATTTATTTCTGTATAGTATTCCTCATGTCACTTGCATTGTTTTTTGGACTATAATGTATTTGTATTTATTTATTTTACTTTTATTTTACATTTATTGATTGGGATAGTCCAACTGGATACATGTCCATTTTCAGTGGAGGCCCGGGGAGAAAAGTTCCAAGGCTTGCTTGTATTGCATTGTGTGTAGAACTTTTCTCCCTAGCCTCCACTGAAAATGGGTTCTGTAGACTCAGTCAGACCACCCTGGTAAACACATGTTAAATAAACAAACAAACAAATAAATAAATAAATATATTGATTACCCACATTTACATCCTTGGAGTCCCTCATTTTAATAATGCGGCTCATTTTCATATCATTATGCCACCATTAGCACACTCTGCGGGCTGCAGGATTTCTTGGCCTTACCTGCTCATGCTCAATGTGTCTCTGAATTGCCTATACCCTGAGCATGGGCTCTTATCATGCAAAAGTCACTTACTGCAATGTGAAAATGTGTCCAAATTGCAGGAATTGTCTTACTTTATGCCCCTTTTCAAGCCATATATGCCTTCTGGCTTCTTCAATGTGAAGGGCAAGGCAAAATGCTGGATCAATATTTACATTCGATTCATAGTTTTGGCATATCTTCTTTAGCTGGTTTCTAATGTGATTAGGAACATAGGAACAATACTAAGCAAAGGATCACAGAGCCTTTAGGTAGACACATTTAAACATTCTTGACACTCTTTATAAGCTTTTAGTAGTACTCACCTTCCAAATTCAACAGGGTTGTGCATGATAAACCTGGTATAAATTTGTATCTACCCATCCAGTCATCAAGATTAACCTTAAAAGTAGTGGAAGGAGCACTTTGTTTGGCCTGTAGTGGCAACTTATTCCACATGCAGACAATACATTGAGTTACAAACTTCTCCCTCCAGTGAGTCTTGTTTATTTGTTGGAGTAGATTTGGGTCCCTAAGGTGGGTGTTTGTAGTGCCACTGGTGTTCATAGATTAGTACTAGGCTAACTATCCTTGTGGACCTTTTAAAGCCTAGCCAATTGCCCAAGATGAGAATCAAACCATACACCTTGTGTCTGTAAGGTAAACACCTTAACCATTATACTAACCTCCCACCCTTGTATTGTGAGGAAATAGGAGGTCATCTAGGATTGGGCCTTTAATAGCTCAATGAAAGACGACCAAAAACAAACAAAAAAAGTCACTCCAGCGTATCAGTAAATGTTTTTAATGTGCAAAGCTTTCAGGTAACATATACCCTTCCTCAGTGTTAACAAAATTCTAAAAGACACAGTTTAAATAACACTTATCTAACACACACAGCCAATTAAAATCAATCAATTTTAACAGAGACATTTAAAGGAGCAGTGAACATCATTTCAAAATAGCATGCTTCATCTTGAGTACAATCTCTGAATTTAAACAAATAGATTTTATTGAAAGGGCCACTGATTTTTTACATCCTCTAACTAATATTGTTTATTCTTTTAAATGTTTTGCTACTTAGGTACACTAGGTATATTGTATATCTTGCAACTTGTAGGAAATGTCAAAGTTTTTAAGTTGGAAAATCAGTACAACGTTTGAAGGAGAGAATTATTGAGTATAATTCTGACATTAGGAGGGCCATAATGAAAAATTCTTTAGCTAAGCATGTTTTTGAAACTGATTATTCACAATTCATAATAATAGATATTATTAATAAATCCAGTGGAAGAGGTGATGTGAGCAACAAACTGGAAAATAAGGAGTATAGGTGGATTTTACAGTTACAGGTTGATCGTTCACCTGGTTTGAACCAAACTGTTTCAATCAAGCCTGTACTCAAGATGAAGCATGCTATTTTGAAATGATGCTCACTGCTCCTTTAAATGTCTCTGTAAAAACTGATTGATTTTAATTGGCTGTGTGTGTTAGATAAGTGTTATTTAAACTGTGTCTTTTAGAATTTTGTTAGCACTGAGGAAGGGTATATGTTATGTGAAAACTTTGCACATTAAAAATGTTTCCTGATACATAGGAGTGACTGTTTTTTGTTTTTGGTTGATTTATTTTACTTGTCACACCTTTTCACTGATCTTAGTTTTGTTTTTGGTTCAATGCAAGATGGCACAGCTCACCTCAGCACAGCCAGTAGGCTGCTGAGTGTAAAGAAAGTTGTGCTAATCTAGTAAGATAGTTAAAGGATTTAAGGCCTTTAATTTTCTTGATTAGCAGTCTCTGGGGTCTTTCCATATGAACAATATGCTTGTATTTGTACCATGCCTCTCAACCTGTAAGACATTGAAGATAGGTACAATGGTCCTTTTAAAGTAGGTACATACAGCCAAAAATCTGGAGATCAAACTAGCATAACAGTTGAATTTCAAATAGCATATAACTCTTCTTGCTTCCAGTAAGAATGAGGGATACTGCTCATAAACATGTTTAAAAACAGAGAGGGACAAAAATGATGGAAACATGGAAGCACATTGTCTAAAGACAGTGTAAAATTTGTATTTTATTGAATTGAAATGTAAAATTCTATCACACAAGGTCATTTATTTTTGCTTCTGTAAAAGGAGAAGTAAGATGTGTGACCTCTTTCTTTAAATTATTTGTGCCACTAGTTTGTTGGTCATGTAAGGTGGCTTTTTCTGTACTAGACAACTTCAGAAATCGTGTGAAGAGAATTCAGAAAATTTTGTGAAGGGGTAAATCAAACCTGAACATAGGGATATACTTCCAAAAATCAGTAATCATGTGTAGGAGTAAATCAGGCCTGAAAATAAGAACATTCTTCCCTCACAGGAACCATTGAGACATCTGACTTGTACACACCAAAGAGGACATTATATTCAATGATGGGTCTGTTAAGGGAAGAGGATAGTGGTAGGATGTCTTTTTTTGATTTTAAAGATATTCCCTTGGAAATTAACTGGGCCAGATAGAAGGATTTCCTGACTGTGGTAGAATCATGATGACTGAATGAGAGAGACTTGTCTACATAAGTACACAGATCTTTTATGACTGTATCTGTCCGTAGATGATTATCTTTTATAACATATAAGGTGGGAGTAGCTTTTTTTACAGGATATTACTATGCTACACGTTTTTGCATTTAGCTTGAGACCATTTATGTATGTGCATATTCCAGCCCTCACTGGAGCTGTTTAGTATCACCAAATAAGTGGGTAATAGTGCCCAGCTTGCAATTATCAGCAAACGTGGTCAGCCATACTTTTGGGATTTTGGCATGAATGCCTGCAAAATAAATACCAAACAGGTGAGGGCCAGCACTGAGCACCCCACTATTTGCAACTTTACATTCAGAGAGGGTACTAGCAATTTTCACAGGCTTGGATTTGTTAGACAATTTGCAATCTGGTAAACAGGCATGGTTTTGTAATACAGTTGTCTAATTTTTCATTAATACCAGTAAGACAGGTAATATCAAAAGCCTTGGCCAGGTAGAGATAAGCAGTATGCACAGAGTAACTACTGTCCACAGACTCTGTAATATTTTCAAAGAAGTTTACTAGGTTCTAGAGACAGGGCTTGCCGTTTATGAAGCCAGATTGATTGGGGTCTCAGTCAGTTAAGTTGCCTATGTCTGCTATGATAAATTCCATGAGTTCTGCTATGATAAATTCCATGGTTTTGCATGTAATACTGATGAGTCTAATGGGCCTATAATTACTTGAGCTCGTAGTGGGGCAAACCTTTTCCAGCCATTAGACACAGACCCTGTGAATAGGACGAGTTTTAACAGTTAAGCAGAAGGTCAGATAGTGCATTGATGAAAAAGCAGCCTGATATGTAGTCTGGCCCCATGGAAGTACTATGTTAAGTCTTTGGCAGGGATTCTATGACTTGCTGCAAGGTGTCATGGTTAAACTGCTGAAGCAAGCAGTGCATGGTGTCTTAAGTGCGGCAAGCTGCTTGTTACAGTTTCAGAGCAAAAGAGTTTTTTTCTCTTCATCTTTGAGTTGAGAAGGTACCAGTTTTGTGGAATTGTGCAGGACATCTGACTTCCTAGCTCTGATTACATTTTCTAATACTGCCCTTAAGTTCCTTGCTGAAATATTTCAGTTTGAACTTGAGGTAGGAGATGGGGATTTCTTACAGCTTTTCATTTTCTTCTTTCTTTTGTTTTACAGTTTTATTTCATTGCTTTATATTTGTCCACTGCCTTCTAAACTGGTTAAATTTCCTCTAAATATTAAATCAGTGTCAAATAAGTTGTGTCTGTTCTTAACCAATGTTTGTACCTTATGTCTGCTTTGCTATAATTATTTAAACTGTAGATCTTTTTGTATTATTTCTGAAGATTGGAAAAAATGTTCTTAAAATGCTGTTGTAATACTTTGGAGCTTTTCACCCTGGACTGCAGCTGAAAATGGGTACTTACCCAATAGGAGTTTCCTAGTAATCAAATTTCAATCAATCAATCAATCAATAAATAAATAAATACATAAATAAATAAATAAATAAATTACTGCTGCATGTCACCATGATGTCACAAAAACTGGGTGGTGCATTAAGAATGAAGATCTAGAAGTTTAGTCATTACCATTGTTATGTGCAGTTGATGTTAGAAAGCCCTGGAGGTGCAAGTGCAGTCATTACTATTGTTATGTTATGGTGATGTCACAGAAACACTGTGGTACATAAGAACAGACAGCTCCATTGCAATAATTTACCTAAACAGCCGTTAAAATACTCAAGAAGTAATTTAGTTCCACAGCAGTTGTCTGAGTGAATATCTCATATTTTTCTGGTATTGAATACTTTGAAAATCATTTCTCAAGGTAACTAAAATAAGTCTTTATGATCTTTTTTTTTTTTTTGCATTTCAGAGTATAATGCAATTTTACTTGTATGATGTCCCAGTGATCTGTAAAGAATATGTAGCATAAAATAATACCAGCAGTTTGTTGTGCATATTTAGTGTTAATAAATATTTATATGTGGCTTGATAACAATGATTTGTCTGCCATCCCCATATATGTGAACAGGAACAACACTTTAATGCTGTTAGTTAGGGATGACATTTTTCAGGCATGTTTCTTCACAGTCAAGATCCAGTCTCTCTATCAGGAAAGTCAGAAAATATGGGTTTGGGAAGTGCTTGTCAGACATTTTGATTCATTCTGAATTCGGAGTTAAGTACATTTTCTCACATTAATACAGTTTCATGGATATCCAAGTTTTACTTAAGTTCTACTATCAGAATAGACATTTTGTATTAAATTGCCAAATGTACACCTTTAATGCTGTAAAATGATTTGAATAAAGAGTTCCTTGCTTGGGACATCAGTTTGAGCAGTAAATAAAGAGTAATGGAGAGGAGTCCTCAAGATGCTGATTAATGAAATGGATCTCGGGGAGCTTGGGAAGAAATGATGATTGAATGAAATGATGTTCTGTGTAGGTCAGCAAATAATGAACATTTTGATTTTTAGTGGTAAACATCTGTAAATGAAGTATTTTTCATTTTCAAGTTCATTGTTAGTATCTGATAATTCTTTCAATTGCATTTTATTGTGGAAGGGATGAGATGTCTGGGCTTGTTGTCCAGAAGTCTAGCAGTTGCATAGCATATTAAGGCTAGGAGCTGCTTCCTGTAGTACAGGATACAAAGTGTGATTAATTTAATATCTATTTTCATACTGTATAACTCTCAGTAAGATATTTAACCAGACGGTGTTTCTCTTGGGTGCCTCTGAAAAGGGGCACATCTTTCCAGTGGTCTTACTCAGTCAACTAATAAGTAAACATGAGTAGCTACTTGAATTAGCTGGGAAAGGAACCTTTGAGAGCTGAGCATTTCTTGATTTATTTATTGTTATAGGCAGTGTTTGAATTTTGAGATGATAGGCTGAAAGACCTGGTTTACTTATTCATTTATCAGTTAGATGACTTAATCCAAAATTATGCCTTCTGCCCAAAACCTGATTCCGAAAAGAATATATAATGCACATGGTTTTATATAATCAATATATGTAGTTGATGAAAAGAGAGATGTCTTAAAATGAGAAGGTTAATGAAAGAAAAAACATGTTTATCACAATGGTGGAGTTTCCCAACTATTGTTCATAATTGTTTGTTTAGAAGGGGATATAGATATTCCAGTGATAATCACTGGTTGAAGTCTATTTGGTCACAATCTGCCAGTCAAATGGCACTATTATTTTTCCCACTTGGGGCAGTTCTGTCCACCACTGAGAATTCTGTTTATTCAACTACTCCCAAGGGAACAGTCTTTGATTAGACTACCATTGACAAGATGACCAAAGGCTGCTAAAAAGTTAATTGCTTCTCTATTCATTTATCCACTGATTGAGGAATGATTTTACAGTTTTACTGTATCAGTTTACCAGCTGCGGTGGTGGTGCTGCGGTAGCGTTGTCGCCTCACAGTTAGACGTTGCCTATTCGATTCTCAGTTAGAGGGTCTTCTGTGTGGCGACATGCGTGAATGGGCGTTCCTTCGTTGAAGGTTCTGCATTAGGCCCGGCAAGCCAGCACTTAAAAATCTACTGCCAATCATTAGTGGACCGGAGTTCTGCTGTGGCGACCCCTAACTGGGAAAAAGCCGAAAGACGCAACAAATGTATCAGTTTACCATTGTAGTTTCATTTTACAGCTTTGTAGATGTGTAAAATACAGCATCTCTTCTGAAAGGTTGATGTAGGGAAATTTGACAATCTTTTTTTTTGGCTCACCATTCATCGAAAAATAATTGCCAAAAACTGATCTGAAAAACCTAAAAAAAATCTTTTTTTCAGGGATGCAATCCTACCTGCAGTCCCCGATGTGGTAAGCAGGCCTCCCACACCCCTGACATTATATGTACCAATTCCACTGTCATAACACAATGAAGAAAAGTGGAAACCCACCAAAGAACACACTGCCAGCTCACACAATACAGTACATTCTGACTATCATGACTCTTTTTGATTTCAAGAAATAATTTGTAAATCCTCTGAAATACACTGACCTTTCTTTATCAGTTAAAACACTGTAGGTATACTATTAACACCTAACAACTTGTATAAAACATTCTACTCCATGTAATTCTTATCACTAGGAATATGTATACATTTTTTATACACTGTTTTATGATTCTAAATATTATCTTGTTGTAAAAATTCCTGATTTGTAATTGGAGCTTTTCTCCCTGGGCCTCCACTGACAATGGGTCTCTGACCCAGTGGACTTTCCCAGTCAAAAAATGTCAATAAATAAATATAAATAAATAACATTGTGGTGAAACTCACAGCGACATTAAATTCTCACACTTAAGCTGCTTGACAACCAGTGCAGCAAAAATGCATAGATTCACCCTTCTGCGAAGGGCTCAGCTGCTGCTATGTCTGTGTATGAGTAGATAAGATCTTAAACTGCATTATTTATAAGAGTGTTACTACTGTAGTGGTGCAGCAAACTGTATACACAGACATTTGTTGTGACGTAATCAGAACTGGGAGTGAGCTGTGTGACTGGTCTGATCAATGAACATTTCACTAATCAGTTGAAGGTTGGTTCTGGTTATATATGGTAGGTGAAGAGAAAAGCTCCTGCCATGTTAAAATAAATAAGGGCTTATATGATATTTACAGTCAGCAAGTCAGTATGGAGGAGAAAGAAGGGGTGCCAGGTGTTGACTTTTACACTTGGAAGGTATGCTTTTGGGGTATTTGTTTCACTCATATGCATATATTCATTATCATAGTTGGTTTGCTGTTATGACCTCCACATTTTCAGATCAATACAACAAAAACTCACAAAAACTAGGAATTGTATAGAGAGCCAAAACATTCTCATTGCAGCTACCACAGTCACTCTTGTAATTTTCTTCATTATATATTCCTCCCATCTTGCCCAATCTTCAGGCCACCCTAAAATCTAAATTAGAACAATGTTCCAACAAAGTAACTAGATTTGCTCATACAAGTCACAGAACACATTACTGCTCTGCACTAAAACCTGTTAATTGGCTAGAATGATCTCACCAGCTAAATTATACCCAACATCTCTTAATACACAAAATTATATTTAATCCCACTTCCTGCCCAGTTATAACTGCAACCTTCCACTACTACCTGCAAAACCGACACCTTCGATCTTGACATCTATAAGCCTTACAAAAACTGTGGTCAAAGTCTGTACTCTCACTGCGTAGTCTGGAATATGATCTGTGTACCAATCAGGGAACTACACAACACGCATTAATTAAGCTACAACTAAAAGAGTTCCTCTCTGACTCCTAGCTTTGTACTCATTTCTCTCCTGGCTGAAATTTGACCTCCTTCTCCTCTAATAACTTCTTACATCACTGGCTGCATTCATAAAGGTTACCAAAAAGTGTACATGATGTGTACATTAGTGAACTTTCTGAGTAAATACGCAGCGCACTCTTGTAGTACAGCTGTTCTTCAATGCAGCAAGTAATTGCTTTTACTCATTATTTCTCCTGCCTCCCAGACCTTCTCCACTTATTACCTCTAACAAGTACTTTTTCTCACTCTCCCCTCTCTTCCTCTGCTCCTCCTTATCACTGTTTGAACTTTTTCAGTCTGACATTTGCTTTATGAGTGAATAATGAACTGTCACACTTATTACATGTCAACACGTTTCAGTGCTGCATGATATTGTATTTATCTTGTTTTAATGTTGGTATATATGTGTATTATCATACATGTCATATGTGTATTAATATTTGTATTGATCTAAGTATTTACAGTATATTGCAATATGATGTCAGTTTTCATCTATGTATATATATTTTCGGTTCTTTAATTTGTGGAGTTTTCATCCCTAGGCCTCTGTTGAAAGCAGATAAAATTATCCAGTCGTACTTTTCCGGTCAATAAATAAGTAAATAAATAAATAAATACATTTTCAACTTATTCCTGGCTGACAGGGTTTATAGCAAACATTGATACTTTGGTGAGCCTCCAAACCACTTCAGGTGTGCATGCAGTGAGTATAGGTGTGTGTGTGTGTGTGTGTGTGTGTGTGTGTGTGTGTGTGTGTGTGTGTGTGTGTGTGTGTGTGTGTGTGTAAAATCTAAGATGAACTGGCACCCAATCCAGCATTAGTGCTGTCTGCCCTAAGCCTATTGCATGCAGTGATATACTGCAGATATCTTGTATCCCTTAACAGGATAAAGATGATACAACAAATAAATGAAATGTGCCTAGGTCTGAAGGAAGATGGATCCAAGCATCTTTATGGGTAGTGGTCTTACACTGCAAAATAACATATACAACAATGATTTTCTCATTTCTAAGTGTGGCAGAGGAAAACACATTGGTTATTCTGACAAGTTGTCTAATTCAAATGCCAATGGAGTTCATGTTTAGAAGTATATGTAACAACAGAATACTGTACTTCTTTTTAAATTTGGACTCAATTTTTATGTAGAAGCAGTTTGTTCATTTCTAACTCAGCCATTCATCATGTTTCACTCAGTTGCAGCAGTAGATTAAGTGCCTTTGTTAACAATATTTAATACAATATTTAATATATTTTTCTCAGTTTAACAAAATAATTTGCAATCAATATTTCAGCATTTTTTGTGCAAGTTACTAATGGTATCAACCAAAATAATAATGTGGAGAATGCTACAAATGGTATCCACTAAAATACTCATGTGGGATATGTTACTAATGATATCCACTAAAAGTAATCATGAGGGCGATCTTACTAGTGGTATCTACTAAAAATAATCATGTGAGGAACCTTACACATTCCCTTTAAGAGCCTTGCGTGTGAGGAATAATACACATTCCCTTTAAGACACGAGTGTAAGGAGTAATACACATTCCCTTTAAGAGCCTTGCATGTGAGGAATAACACACATTCCCTTTAAGAGCCTTGCTTAGTGGTTCCTTTGTGAGGCACTTAATACATCC
Source organism: Protopterus annectens (assembly GCF_019279795.1). Taxonomy (NCBI): domain Eukaryota; kingdom Metazoa; phylum Chordata; order Ceratodontiformes; family Protopteridae; genus Protopterus; species Protopterus annectens. Next base: position 1,393,115,021 of record NC_056726.1, read on the forward strand.
GTAAATCAAGTTATCTATAAATAGTTAACTACTTGGAATGCAGTTCACTGGAACAAGCAGATATGCATATTAATCATGCTTACTAACCATCTACTTTATGGTTTTCTTTTGGGGGTGCATCAATATTAGGGCAGTATTTGCTGAATATATGTCTTGACTATGCTTATAGGATTTTAAAATATTTTTCTGATTTGCTTGTGAATTCTTCAGGTATGTAAATATTTCAGTTTATGGTAAAAGTGAAACATGTTATTTCAAGAGCTCCTTAATCAAATAGATTTGCTTTGTCTTTTGTCATATTGTCCCACTTTTGAAGCTTAATCTTACACTAAAGCAATTGCCAGAGGCTCAGCAGGTAGCCCACCTGCCTTTGGTACTAGAAAACCAGATAGTTGTAGGTTCCATTCCCACTCCAGTTGATTGGATCATTTACATGGCAGTGCAGCATCAGGGACAGCTGCACTCCTGATTGCACCATCCTTTAGATGAAACATTAAAATGAGCTCCATCTGTTTGAGATAATGGTAGCTCTGGTGGATGTTAACAATTCCAATGCACCTATTAAAGGAGTAAGGGAAGTCCCCTAAAGCCCTGGCACCTCAGGGGTCCCTTGAAAAGAGACCACCAACCTGGTTAGCAAAAGAAAAAGTAGAGTTCCAGTTAGTTTACTACTCTGGGTGTAAACTTGTTGAGAGAAGTAGTGGTTATTCAGTTGCACAGAATAGTTTGCTGCTGTTTCTGAGGGGTGGACATTATTGGCTGGACTGCCCACTAATTTCTTATTGGTTCTTTCACTTTTGCCTCTCAGCTTAGCAGTGGGTGGCAGTGCTCAGTGCAGAACTCTGCAACACTGTATTCAACAGATGCAGGCAATTTCTTCTTCAGATTATCTCCTAGAAACCCTAGCTATTGTCACCTCTGAGTTATAGCTGTATAAATCATATATTTGAACAGCGGTACATCATTGCATGTCTGAAACTGCTCTCATACATTGTAGACCAAATTACTTACTGCCTACTTGGTATTGACGTTTGCACCTATTTTCTTCTGTTTACTTTTATTAGTCATCCCAAATCAATACCTTAATTAGAAGGCAAAATATAATTATCTTCTCCTATTTTCAACAGCACACCAAAATTATAGCTAGGCTAAACTAGAACATTGGCTGCATAAAGTTAACTTTGTGCTCAAAACCTGAACAAATACTTTAACCCAGTTATCAAAACATTATTATATTCTCATATTCTTCCTGGAAACACCTTGCATACTTGGACAAAATGAAAGGTCCTCAAACTAGTCTACCCTCTGTTGCCTTCATATCATATGCTGAGGAGCTAAATAAATTCCCACCCAAGCCACAACAGACTAGTAGGTGTGAATCACAGCATAAATTAAACATTACAACACCAATTAGTGACAACAAAGCTGAGAGTCTCCAGGAAACATCACATCCTAGACCTTTTACATCTATGCAATCTTTAAACACAAATAGAAATGTACTAGAGATTGGTGACTCCAAAGCTAGGCACAATGATTCTACACTCTCAAGCCTTGACAAAAACAAACTCATAGTGAACTGTGTCTTAGGATCCAAGATTGTTGATGCTACAAGGGCCCTCAGGTCCCTTAAAACAGACAAATATGAGTACAGTATGGTGGTGACCCATACTGGGGTAAGTGATCTGGCACACTGAGCCCTGAGGGATATGAGGAGAGAAGTCACAGAGCTCTCCATGTATGTTACAGATGCAGGAAAGACCCTGTTACAGAACAGAATCTTTCCATCACCAAAAATGATGCCAAAGTACAAAGGGAAGATATTTGGCTTTAAAACTTGCATGGCTGGTGTCATACTAGGGGGATCCAGTATTGGTCAGCATGGAATGAGATGTTTGACAACTGTTCTTGCTTCACCAGGGATGGTTTGCACCTTTCTCTCCAAGGCTTCTATATACTGGCTAAAGCTTTTGCAGCCCCCTAATGAGCCTTTCTGAGGAAAGGTCCAGCTGATGAACCTCCCAACCTAACTTTCAAAATAAATCAACCATTGGATCATATCAAGGTGGTGCTTCTTAAAGATGGGTGGTTCAGTGGTGCAGCCATTAACATTGTTGTCTCACAGCAAGAGGTTCTCTGGTTTGATTCTCAGCTGGGGTGCCTTCTGTGCAGAGTCTGCTTATCCTCCCTGTGGTCACATTGGTTTCCTCCCACATTCCAAAGACATGCGTTTGGAGCATTTCTCTCTGGGCCTCTGCTGGAAATAGACTGTGTCCTAGTTAGACTTTCCCAGTCAACAAGTGTTAAATAAAATAAATAAATAACAAACCACTGGACTTTGAGGCTCTCCTGCATTTGGAACTTATTTATGAATGTGTTGTTACAGAGTCCTGGTATACGTTACCTGAGAACACTGTTTCAGTAGCAGGGTTTTGTGCTTACCACTCATTTAGACTTGATGGAATACATGGTGGCATATCCATATTGGCTAGAGACCATATTAACTCAAAACAGATATCTGAACACCTGCAAGCAGAGCTTAAAGAGATTGGAATCATAATAAATAATATCAGCTATCAGGCAATACATGCTACACAGACTTCTTCATGTCTCCAGAGAAGTTAACTATTTATTTCAATTTGATAACTGGGTGTGTGGGCTGGTCAGCTGACCCTTTTCAGCCATACACCAAGCTTATACAGGCTCAGGCACAATGGATAGAAACAAGATGAATGCTTGCATTAATCCAATAGTAAGAAGTGTAAACAGAGTAAACAGAGAAGAAAGGCTTCATACAATATTTCTGAATATTTTGGATGAACTCCCTATAAGTACAAATGCTCTTATCCTAGGTGATTTTAACTACACAGTGATTAAGTGGGGGACCTATACCACCGACTTAGAATATATTCAAAATTCCTAAATTTTATAAACAAATCTCCTTTGGAATAGTTCGTAAAACAATCCAACAGAGAACAAAATATACTTGACCTGATCTTAACAAACGTAGCATCTGTATGCATCATCCCCAAGGTATCCCTGTCGATGGTTAATTCAGACCACAAACTAGTAACCTTCTGTATAAAAATCACAACATTATCATATCACACAATTCAAGGTCTTCAACCATACAAATCTACTACAATTATTTGGTGAAGTTTCTACATTTGAGTATAATGGCATTACCCATAATGCTGATGCTGCAAAGAGTTATGCCGAAAATTTCTACTCGCACATAGACAAATGTGTAAAGTTGTAAGTCTCAAATGCATCCAAGCAAATAACTAAAAAAGGGCATAAGAAAAACAAAAGCAACACATTAACTCAGAACATTTGCAAAAACCAGCGGCAGTTGCAAATGCATAAGTTGCGTCAGAAAAATAAGAAATAACATCCAACAGTGCACAAAGTTTATTCATAATGGTGCTAACTACTCCCATCCAGTGGATATTGCTAATATATTGGCTAATCAATTCAGTGCCAAATTCACCACGGAGACATCTATTTCAAACTCAGTTATCCCTGATGGAATCAAGCCACTGACCATCATGAAAAAGCATTTAAAGAAGGTACTCTCTAAAACAAAAAATACCCCGTTCATGTGGCCTGACAACATAGCAGGCTGTCTAATTAATAGCACTAGGCAAGCACAGTGGATCCATTTCTCAACATATTCAACCTGAGCCTATAATCTGCCTTTGTCCCATGGGTGTGATACATAGCTGTTGTGATGCCATGTCACAAGGGTGGCTCCACCACAGGATTTAAACATGCATCGCCTGATGAGCCTTACATGCAAAGCTATGGAATGTATCATAGCTTACCTAATTAACTATGATATCAAAAATCATATCAGGCAAAACCCTCAGCAATCTGGCTTTGTCAGGGGTAGATCCTGACTAATGAATCCTGTAAAAGTCTTTGAGATGGTTATTCAAGCTATAAACTGTGGATCAGTTGTCCAAACAGCATACCTTAATCTTGCCAAAGCATTAGATAACATACCACATGCAGATATAATAAGCAAGTTAAGTCACTTCAAACTGATCCTGTTTGTGGTTGGTGGATAGCCAAATGGCTTAGACACAGGACATACACACATTAACAGTAGGGCGAGCATGCTCTGATAGATTAAGAGTGTCCAGTGGAGTTCTCACCTCCTTGTATTCTGTTTTGATTAGACCCATCATTGAGTACAGCATCTCCTTTCGAATTTACCTTAGTAAGCATATTATGCAATTGGAAAGATCCCAGAGATTTGTAACTAAAAAGACCAAGGGCCTAAAAGATTTGAACTAGAAAGATAGACTGAAGGCTTTTGCCCTATACTCACTTTCATACTGACTCCTTCACTGAGGATGTGCTTTGCATATAAGGCTATAAGGGATATAGTAGCCCAAGAACTCTTATACCTCAATAAATCAAAAAGTCCAGCTAATTGTATGGCTAGAGATCCAAGTTTACTCCAACAACCAAATAAGATGAAGAGGAAGGATAAATTTGTCATGCAGCACCTAACCTTTCTCTGGAACAAACTCCCTGTCCAAGCAGTGTGACTCACTGTCTGCATTTAAAATGGAGCCTGACAACTAGATGGGTCTTCATAAATACAACCCTGGTATGACTGACCTTGACCTCCTTGAAAAGTGAGGAAAGGCCTAATGCTGGGTACTAGTAATGCAGAAATAGCCCATAGGTTCAGTTGCTTTTAATGCCTATAATTCTATGAGTGCAGAGTTAATTAACAGAATGCTTATCAGGGTAGAACTTTGAATCCAGTCAGCACTTGGGCAGCTGTAGAATGAAGCAGTAATGCTGGGTAAGAAGCTTTTTGTAGTGTGTACCTATGAGAATTTTTCGTCTTTCTGTTTTGGTCCATTGCCTAACAATGTTATGCAATGCAGAATCTGACTCTTCAGTGACTGAAGTGCCATTTTGAACATGTTTAATTTCTGCTGCACAATGATGCGTTTCTAAAACATGGGGAGAGTTTAATGGTTTATCTGATTAGTGCTGTATTCCTTTGTTCATTAGAGTGAATTAAAATGACTGAGTGTTCTTGATTAATGAATCTGTGATGAAAAAGCATTTGTTGTCTTTATGTGAGATGTATTTTCTTGTACGTCATTGTTCTGCAGGGAATATATCATTATTCAGTGTAATACCCATTTTTACTTCTACTGGGTTCATTCAAACAGAAATTATTTATAAAGAGCTACGAATGACATGAATGTAATTTGTTAGTGGAATTATTTGCTGCGCAGTAAAAACATATGTCACAACAGAGCTCTACAGATAAGTAAAAATCATCCTGACCATGCAGTACAAGAAGCTGCAGGTTCCAGGATCTGACAAGTCTTTCATACATTCAGGTCATTGAACCACGAGTACCAATATGACTTAGTTATAGTCCATGTGGGTGTAAATGAGCTGAGACATGCCTCCCTGGACTATATAGAGAGAGACAATATGAAGGTCTCAGGCTAAGTGTCCCAGGCTGGTATAAGCCTAGCATTGAACAACATTTTACTTTCACCAAAGATGATACCACTATGCAAACGGAAGATGACTGACTTTAACAATTGGCTTAGCTTCTGGTGTCATTCAAAGGGGGTACAATATTTATCAACATGGGAGGATATGGTCAGCAGACTACATTCCTATGCCAAGGATGGTCCCTGTGTTCTTCATGTTTCACTGTTTCAGTCCTGACTTGTGGGATTTACTGCTGTGAAAGCCCTTGGCTGTCCCGACTACCAGAGAAAATTCTTTCCACATCCCAGGCTGGTGGATACCCTGACCAACATCAATATATTTGAGTATAAAGGGAGCCAGCCTGCATCATGATTTCAGTCTTTTCTTGCCATTGGAGGCCAAAGCAGTGTTCAAGTGCATCTGTCGGTCCGCACCAGACAGACGTCATCGTTGAAAAGATAAGTACCCCATTCGGGAACTCCTTTCTTTTCCCTTAACTCATGTCAGATAAAGTAAATAATTGTCTCTGCTGTGGTAATCAAATCCCACACAGAGGCTTTCACTCACTTTCTGTCACCTGTTTAGGCCCAGAACATGATGTCCCTAGTTGCTGTTTTTGTGATCATTTTAACAATAGGACTATTAGGCGTAGGGATGAATTTTTAGTGAGATTTTGTGAGTCAAGAATCTTTTCACTCATGTCCAAAAGCTTCCACCAATCATTCTGAAATTGAGCAACCTAGGCAAAAAAAAAAAAGAAAAAGAAAAGAAGCAAAAGCTTAGGTCTTTGGATGACAACCATTCACTGACTACCTCTCCCTCTAGGCTTGTGATTGTTGAGGAAGGCAAGGTGCTTTTGCAGCCCTCGTTGGTGTCTGAAATTGTGATGCAGGCCTCTGCTGAGACCCATTTGGAGTCTGACATACCATTGGTCCCATTTACTAATACGCAAGTCCTTGCATATGGTTCATCGGTTGGGTCTGGGACCACTCAGCAGTTCTCGGCTTTCAAAGAGCATTTTTCTACTGGTGACACTCCACCTAGGCCTCAGCCTACACCTGTGTTTTTTCACCCTTCCAGAGAGCCGGGCACCAGGTCTAAAGATGTACTTAGGCCTAAGGCCAAAGAGAGGTACTGTGGCAGAGCTTTTACCTAGGTCTACTGGCACTGGCACCCTTTTACAAGGATCCCAACAGGATTTGATTAGATTAGCTGAGGACCTAATTTCTATTGTTAGGCCAATGCAGACCACAGGGGATGTCTCACCAGGAAAAAGGAAAAGGGATGCTCCTTTTGAAGCTTTCCTAGACCCCCTTCAATCAGGTGAACATTCAGACCCAGAAAAGTCTGGGTCTGAAGAACGCCCCTCCTATACATCCTATGATGAGTCTGATTCAGAGGAGATCCTTCCCTCTACCTCCCCTCCAGAGGATTTCACCTTTGGGGAGACCTTACATGCAATGAGACAGCATTTTCAGTGGGAGGCACAGGAATATCTGCAGTCCAAAAAGAGAGTTAGGAAGTTCCTGGGTCTACCTGAACACAAACCACTGGCGATTCCCCCGTTTTAGAGGTAGTGGAAGATGTTTTACAGAATTCCACTTAAATCCTGATTCCTGTCCCCCTGCCCCACGTAAACCAGACAGGATTTATAGGGTACAAGACTACCGCAAATACCTTTTTAAAAATCTCTCTGCTGACCCTGAGGTGGTCACCTTGAGGGCCAAAGGGGCTACAGCCTGTCCATTCAAGAACTCTTTGCCTACAGACAAAGAGAGTAGGGCCCTTGATAGGTTTGGGGAAAAAGTATATACATTTGCCACTCTTTCTGTCAGCTGTCAATCCATATGATCAAGTATCAGCAAACCATTTTAGATCAGCTCAAACATAAGGTCACCTCCCTAGAGGATAACAACGTTTCTGAAGAGCTCTTAGATCTCTGTCACTCCAGTTCTCAGGCAGCTAAACATTCATTACATTGTGGTTATGATGCCATGGAAGCTTCTTGCAGGGCAGTTGCCACTAGCTTAGTTATTAGAAGGCAATGTGTGGCTTAGGGAACAAGCACTTCCTGACCATGTTAAATCAAACCTTCTGGATGCTCCCTTGGACAAAGACTTTCTCTTTGCCGTAAGGCAGAGGCAGTTCTCGAAAAGATGGAGGACAAAGTGAAGTCTATGCAAACCATGAAGGAAATCAAAAATCAGAGGCCCTTGCCCAAATGCACAGCTTGTGCTCTGAGGGAGCTATGTAACCATTTCTAGAAGATCAAAAAGGCAAAGGATTCTACTCCAGGCTTTTCCTGGTTCCCAGAAAGGAGGGCTCTTGGTGCCCCATCTTAGACCTGTCCAACCTCAGTCAGTTTCTCCTGGTTACAAAGTTTAAAATGTTGACTCTTCACAACCTATTACCCATGATAAACCCTCAGGCCTTCATGGTCTCACTAGACCTAAAAGATGCCTATCTGCACATTCCAATTCGAAAGTCTCACAAAAGCTTTCTTCACCTCAGGGCAGGCTCCAGTCATTATCAGTTTTCAGCACTGTTCTTTGGCTTATCTACCACTCCAAGGGTTTTTACAAAGATCTAGCACCTGCAATTGCTTTCTGCAGGACAAGGGGGTCCAAATATACCCTTACCTAGACAATTGCTTGATATAGGCCACAGACCTGTCAAAACTCCTCGAGGACCTGAAGTTCACCCAAGATCTCCTGTCCTCCCTGGGATTCATAATAAATCTCCAGAAATCCAGCACTGCCCCAACCAGTAGGATAGTTTTCCTGTGGACACTCCTGGACTCTTCACTTCAAAAGGCCTTCCTTCCTCTAGGCAAAGTCTTCTTTTTGACAAACTATTTCCAAAAAATCCAGCAGAAACATTGCATCTCACCCAGAGAGTTTTTCCGAGCACTGGGATATACGGCATCATGTATTCTCATGGTTCCCCTGGCCAGGCTGCACACGAGGAAGCTTCAGTGGTACATCAAGAATGTATGGTGCCAGAGCTCTCAGTCTCTAGAGACTGAGATACAGCTGATCCCTTGTCTCAAACAAGAGTTTAAATGATGGGTACAGGCTTGTACCCAAAATCAGGACCTTCCCTTCAGTTTCACTCCACAGGGCCAAACCCTCCCCACGGATGCTTCAGAGACAGTTGTGGGGCTCACTTTTAATACCTCATATCCCAAGGAATGTGGGAGGTTCAGTTCAAGGAGAGACATATCAATTGGAAAGAACTTATGGCAGTGCAAAAAGCCCTGATCCTTCAAAGAAAAATGGGAACCAGGGTCCTATTAGTAAAAACAGACAATACCACAGTTACTTGGTACATAAACAGGCAGGGAGGCACACAGTCTTTTCCCCATCCCACCAAGTGATGCAAGTTTGGGGAAATGCACAGTCTCTGGGCTTGCACCTCATGGCACAATACCTTCCAGGGGCTCAAAATGCTCTAGCAGATCACCTCAGCAGAAATGTGATGGAGCCCCATGAATGGCATTTGCATCAGGAAATTTTTCCCAGCATGACTCAGAGATGGGGAATTCCACAGGTAGATCTGTTTGCCAACAAGGAAAACACTCACCTGAAAAAAATTCTGTACCAGGATCAGTCAGAAATCTGCCTGGAAAACAGATGCTTTCTCCTTCCCTTGGACTTGCCTCTTCATTTTTGCATTAACCTCTCCTTATCCCTTCTGCCTCAAGTGCTTCTAAAGATAAGGGAAGAGGGCCCAAGGGTAATACTGATAGCACCAGACTGGCCCAGACAACAATGGTATCCTCTCCTCCTTTTGCTCACCAATCAGTGCCTGTTACCTCAGAGAGTAGACTTTCTCACTCAAAACAAGGGAAGGATCATGCACCCCAACCTTCAGGCACTCAGCCTTTCACCTTGGATAATTCCGCAGCCCCCAACTGCAGCATTATCCTAAGTAAGCAAGTGCAGGACACCCTTAAAGAATCCAAAAGGCCTAGCACTAGAAAATCATACACAGCCAAATGGAAAAAGATTCTCTGTATGGTGGCAGAAGCAGCACCTTGATTCCAGTTCAGCACACATTGCTACCATCCTAGAATACCCGGCTAGTCTCGTAGATAAAGGCATTATGTATCCTCACGTTTCCTCTGGCCAGGCTACACATGAGAAATATTCAGTGGTACCTCAAGAACTCCTCCATTAAAATTCAAGCATCTGCCATTTCAGTCTCAATCCTACTCTTCCTCCATTTTTTTTCCCATCCCCTATTAAGACAATTTCTTAGGGAAGTCATTCACATTAGACCTTCCAGTAGGAAACCTAATCCTCCATGGGACCTCAACTTAGTTCTAGAAAAGATGACTTTGCCTCCTTTTGAGCCTGCAGAATCTGCTCCTCTGAAGTTTCTTACTTGGAAAACAGCCCTGCTGCTGGACCTCACCTCAGCCAAGAAGATTTCTGAGGTGCAGGCCCTCATGGGAGTATAACCATTTATTATCTTCCACTAAGACAGGGTTTCCGTCAGAACTAATCACTCTTTCATGTTCAAGCTGGTCACTGATACATCTCTAAATCAAGCCATTCATCTGCCTACGTTTTCCCAACCCTCAGAATAAAGGGAAGGAATACTTCATTCTTTGGATGTGCACAGGCAGCTCTGCTTTTATCTGGACAGGGCAAAAGCCTTGAGAAAATCTGACTAGCTTTTTATTACCTTTGCCCCTGGCTCTGAAAGGAAGCCAGCTTCTAAACAGACTATCTCAAAATGGATCTCCCACTACATCTCTTTCTTTTACAGCTATCATGGCAAAAAAAAAAAAAAAAAAACACTTAAATGATTAGGTCACACTCCACATGGACCACAGCTACCTCTCGTCTTTATAAAGGGAGTCCCGACTAAGGACATCTTGGAAGCAGTCACCTGGTCATCTGTGTGCGACTTCACAAAGCACTACCACTTGACATTCTTTTCTAAGCCTAGAGCAGGATTTGCCACTGCCATCCTGCAGGGCATCCTCTCCTCTCATTAATCTCCTTCCCTCCTCAATTCAGCTTTGGGAATCTTCCCACAAGTCAGGACTGCAACAGCAAAACACAAAGAACATAGTCCAGTTGTGTACACTTACCATTAATGTAGATGTTTGAGAGTATTGACTGTGGCAGTCTTCTTTCCTTCCTTCCTGCCCCATTAGCCTACTACATAGCCTCCTAATAATCAACTAATCCAGCCAAGGGACCCCTCCTTGGCTCCCCTGCTGTAAGGGTCCTCCTCCTTAGTTCCCTCCTGTCCATTTAGGACTCCTCCTGGTAGAGGACAAGAAAATACTGAAATCATGTTGCAGGCTGACTCCCTTTATCGTCAAGCATACTGACATCAGTCAGGACATCCACTAGCCTGGTAGGCAAAAAGAGTTTTCTCTGTTATCTGGCCAGCCAAGGGCTTTCATGACAGGAAATCTCACAAGTCAGAACTGAAACAGTGAATACACTTGAACATCTACATTTGTGGTAAGAGTACACAACTGTACTGTCCCTGTGTGACACCCGTGCACTAGCCCAGCAATCAAGGAGCCTCAATCCTCACCACTAACACCAGTAAGGGGCATCCATATAGGGAAAGGATAATAAATACACACATAGTAAAGTACAATTTCCCTTAAGAGCACACAGAGATCACAGTCAGTCTGGGGCTGGTTTCTCCCTTTCTCTCCAAGTCCCCAATAAGACTCCCCACTGGCACAGTTATAGGGTCCAGATCTCAGCCTAGTGGGGAAGCTAAAACCTCCAGCACCCTCTCTGTCCAACCAGTGCTTCATGTCCCTGCCCAAGTAGCTGACACACACACACACACACTTTGAGATAAGAGTTTATACAACCACACAGACACACCTGGGGAAGGCTGGCACAGGTTCTCCAGCTGTGCCCCTTTTACCCAGACTATACAGTAGAAATCACTGCCACTACCCAGCTAATATTTATCAGCTACTCACAGGCCCTTATGAAAGGGTGTCCAGTTATACTGTGCGATATTATTATCCAAATGGTAAGTGCAACCAAACAGTCAAGACTTATTTGGAGTGATTTGGTACAGTATCACTATATACATGCAATGTACTCTTAGAGCTTAAATTATCTCTACACAAAACAGCCACAGTTGAAAGGTTTAAAAATATTTAATAATAAATAAAAAAAACACAAGACAATACTTCTTACTACACAGTGCCAGTCAATAGTTCAGAGATCACAGAGAAATGTTTAAAATAATACAGTAGAAAAGTTCTGACATCACAGAAAAACAAACTAGTCTAATCTCCCTACTTCCTAGCTATAGCTAAGAGGAAACAGCTCTAAAATCCTACTTACATATAGACACAGGCAGAGTGGTGAGTTGGATGTTCTCAAGACAAATGCTTCAATGCTCTCATTCTTTCTGCCCTTAAATTGATAACACAGTACCACTGATTCATTTCAGATTACATCATTACTTTCTGGTTCCCAGGCTAACAGACTCTCAGAGATTAATAGCTCCTTTGATCTTGCAGCTGATCAGGAACCAGAGCAATAAAAGAAATTATGCATGCAAATTCTAGCCATTAACTCTGGTCTCAAAACAATAGGCAGAATTTCTTCATCCAGACATATCGGCTCCAAGACCTGAGATCAAAGACAGTCATGAAAGGCTTGACTTTTCAGCTTTCTTACAGCAGAGTGCACTGTTGTTACATTTTTGCAGTTCCACATTTAACACCATTTTTTTCCATTTAAGAGAATAAGTCTGTGGCTCATATTAGTATTTATTAATGACAGAATTATCTACAAAATTCTATCTGGCTAGGCTGGCAGCCTTCACCTATCTTCACACCCTGCTTGGCTTTTGAATATTCCTAAAACATTGTTCTCCCCGATAGTGCATTTTTAGGCAATGTCGACTTGAAAAACTTCCAACTTAGCAAAATCAACCCAGGAGAATCGATAGGTGCTACTGCTCAATGCCATAGGCCTAAACAATCTAAAGGTGTTAGTGCTCAATCCCAGAAGCCTAAACAAGAAACTCCATTCTCTCCAAGCTCTCCTCACCATGGAGAATGCAGATATCTGTGAAGTTACCAAGACATGATTTAGAGCCACGAAGAGCATCCTGGCAGTGCATGGATACAATACCTTCCACACATTTAGACCATCTAGTGCACAGGAAGGGGCTAAAGCTGGATGTGTCTACATCAAAAACTAGTATTCCTCAAGGATGGCCCAACAGGATGATGTCCTTGAGCTTCTTCATGCCCAAATTATCATAGGTAGAGGTCCCATATCATATCCTTGCAAGCTATAGATCATTATCTATGAACAACAAAACCCATAGCTCATAGCTCATAGTTATACCTACAGGAGACACTTGGCATTCAAGGAATACCGTGATCATGGGGGCTTTAACTACCCCTCTTTAAACTGGGAATCTTACATGACCTCAAACTTGCAGTTCCAGAGATTCCTGGACTTTGTAAACATAAACACCCTGGACCAGTTAGTCCATTTACTCACTAGGGGTGCAAACAAACTAGATCTAGTATGTACAAATATGGGAGAATGCTGACCCCACCCTCCATTGTAGCTTCCTCTCTAGCAAGGTCAGACCATAAAGCTGTGTGTCCCCAGCAAACCCTGTAATAGTTAAGAACTACCCTAAGGAAACTACCTGTTATTAACAGATTACCTGACAAAATTTCAAGTCCTACCAAACCCATAGAACACAACTGACTGAGCAGAATTGTTCACAGAAATCCCATAAAATGAATTTAATAAATGCATAGTGACAGCTGTGCCTTCCAGAAACAAACCCTGAAGAAACTCAAAACAAACAACCCCGGTTGAATCCAAACATAAACCGATTGTACAACAAAAGGAAAAAGTCATAGCTAAAATAAGGAAGTGCAATGCCCATTAGGATAAAAACTCTCTCATCAGGCTAAACAAAAAACTAAGAGGGAAAATTAAGTCTACTTTGCCAATTTTGAAATAAAGATAGCTTATTAGGCCAAGGGCAATCACTAGGCTTCCTTTAGCTATATTTGACACCTCAAAGGCAGTATTAAAAAAATATGTTTTTAATATTCTTTCCTCCCCATTTTTTCGTTTGATGGATATCATATTATTGTTATATGAATTCACCATTATTTTTTTTTAAATATGTTTTCAAGCTTATCACCTTTATTTTTGTAATTGCCTACGTCTTATCTTGTACATTGTACAATACCTTAATTTGAAAGTTATCCACTTGGTGAATCAGCACAGGTGAAGTCCAGGCATATAGTGATGCATATAAAAAAATGAAGGCAGGAAAAAAAACATATTTTCTACTATTTGTTAAAAACATCCCTAAGCATTAAGTTAAACCAAAACAAAGCACAAAATCGTAGTCACTTCCAGTGTTTCCACAAATACTAAATTTGCACAGATTATA